>NW_022601438.1:3775505-3847577 GCF_009176505.1 Sitodiplosis mosellana | reverse complement strand
AGTTTATTACGATATCTTGATAAAAAAAAATCGTGAGCACAGCTATAGTATTCATAGAAATTTGTTGTGTTTTCTTATCGTTGATGTTGTATGTAGTTTTTGTTTTAGTGAATGACGTGTTTCCTTTGTCTAAAAGTTGACCCTCACAAATTTATTTATAAAAAAAAAACTAAACAACCGAAGAATGAAATCAATCAACCAAGCATGTTCAAAATATTTATTGTTTGGAAACCAATTTGTTCAACACATTTGTTTTTAACAAACCTAAACAAAGAATCACAGAATGATATGTTTTCATCAAAATCCATTTGTTTCGCAAGCAAAATCAATATTTTATTTTCGACAAAATGATAAAAAAAAAAATCTAATTCGTTCGGTAATCAAATTTCTGAGGATCTACTTTCGTTATTCGTTCTTCTTGGTTATTATAACATTCGATCATAAGAAGATTGGCATTGAAAACCAGTTTTGGCAAGTGATAATCATGAAGAGAATCAAAATCACGTCACAAAATTACCACAAACCAAAAAACAAATAGAAGGAAAAATCATTCAAAAGTATTTTTTTTTGTTTTTCAGTTTTCTCTAGATACGTTCAAATCAAACAACAGACATTGGTTTTTATTTCTGTGTTTGTTTTGTTTTCTCTCCTTCAAATTTATTATATATATTCATCTGAGTAGGCAAGCATACACGTACTGCAAATCTTTCCAAAAAAAAGCATTCTTATTTTTACCTGTAATTCCATTTCAATTCAAATTTTTGAATTTAAGACAAGTTAAACATTTAAGATCATATGCCAGCTGTATTTGACCAGCTCAATTTGGAAATTTCTTTTTTTTTTGTCATATATATACAATTTTGCTTCTTTAAACCAACAACCAAAAATAACCATATATAATTGCAAATTAGCTTTGAATTTTATTTTAATATTCGCAAATTGGAGTGAGAATCTGACAAAATCTAATAAAATTTGTTCATTTTTTTTCCCTTTCGGTTTGTGTTTTGTTGTTCATTTACGCTTTCAAATTTTATGTCGCGCTCACGCTCGCTCCGCCATGATACGATGACGTTGCTTACGGCTGTTTTAGGCATTTGCATGGTTTAGCGACTTACTGGTTGAACATGCAGAAATATTTTGGTCATTGTTTGCTGTTGATATGGACCGAGTATTGGCTGAGCAACCGCCAGACACCTGGGACTCATTTCCATTATTCCAAATTTTAAATGATTATCTGAGGACAGACGGTAAGGTTGCT
Organism: Sitodiplosis mosellana; assembly: GCF_009176505.1. Classification (NCBI taxonomy): domain Eukaryota; kingdom Metazoa; phylum Arthropoda; class Insecta; order Diptera; family Cecidomyiidae; genus Sitodiplosis; species Sitodiplosis mosellana. The sequence continues at coordinate 3,846,319 of NW_022601438.1, read as the reverse complement.
GAATTTTCAAAATTGTTTCGATGGTATGGGTTCATTGGCCGCTATCTTGTTTTTGCAATTGATTTTAGATAATTTGAAAAATGGTCGGTTCCATCAACATTTACGTGATACATTCGCACCGTTGGTGGTGCGATATGTGGATTTAATGGAATCATCGATCGCTCAATCGATACACAAAGGTTTCGAAAAAGAGCGATGGGAGAGCAAAGGCAACGGATGCGCCACATCGGAAGATCTGTTTTGGAAATTGGATGCGTTGCAATCGTTTATACGTGATTTACATTGGCCCGACGAAGAGTTCCGCGAACATTTGGAACAACGATTAAAATTAATGGCCTGCGACATGATTGAGTCGTGCATTCAACGCACCGACGGTGCATTCCAATCGTGGCTCAAGAAAAGTGTTACATTCATATCGACCGATTATATCATTCCGTCAGAAATGTGCGCCATGGTTAATGTCATTTTAGATGCGAAAAACCAAAGCTTTAAACTTTGTGCCGTCGATGGTGTCGATGTGGTAAGAATTTTGTTTGCTTCTCTTTTTTTTGCCAAGGACTCTTCTTTTTCAAATTCGGTCAGCACAAAAGTTTTCGCTTGACCTAATCCATTTTAATTGTTTTTTTTTCGAAATCGGGCATTAAAATTTAATTTGTTTTTCTTTCGGCTTCGAAAAAAAAAACTTTTAATTGCAGCATCAATATCATGCAAAAATTGACGATCAAATCGATAAAACGTTGGCCAGCATGAATATGGGCTTAATCAACAAACTGATGTCCGTATTGGAAGCATCACTTTCGAAACTATCGCGCTACGATGAAGGCAGTTTCATTGGATCGATTCTGAGTTTCACGGTGAGTTAATCGGCACATTTCTTGGTAAGAGCTTTTTGACAAACGACCGAACAATAAGATGAAAATCAATCCAATACGTTTATCAACTTATACATATTTAAATGGCTGAGCCTTACGATGTAAACCTTGGCTTATGATGTCAAAAGTTATGAAAGTCATAAAGGCGCTTTTCATTAGTGTTGCCGACAAATTTTTTGTGTTCGTTTTTGCTTTTGGCAAGCCAGCACCAAGTCATCAATGATTCATAACCGTCGTAACCTTTTATTATTATTGTTTTCAATTATAGAATGTGTCTGGGTCTGGTAAAGATCTTGGTCAGGGCTATGTGAATTTTGCGCGCAACAACATGGATCAAATCCGTGGTAAAATCAATGATGAACTTTGGATCTTAACATTCTTCGAACAATGGTATACATCGCAAATAAATATGCTGTGCAATTGGCTGTCGGAGCGTTTAGGACATTCGTTACATTTTTACCAGTGTACCTGTTTAGCACATATTGTTAAGGTAAGCGAAGCGAGCACGATTGCTTTTAATTACCCGAATGCCATGAATGAGTGAACGATGCATGGTTCGATTAAGAGCGTTCGCTAAATTAATATCCGTTCATTTATTAATATTTATCAATCGATTGAATATGCAAATGTGTTTGTTGCAGAAAATCTATTCCGACTTCGAATTACAAGGCGTAATGGAAGATAAACTGAACTCCAAGGCATATCAAACGGTATCGCAGCGCATGCAAACGGAAGAGGCGACCTGTGCTTTGACCATGAACAATCATCCCGATGGCGATGAGTAATTATCCTCCTCCTCCAAATTTTCTCCCATCTGAATTTAATTTAAATCCAATCTTTGTTCTATCCATCCGCAGTGCATTCGATGGTGACGATGGAACGGGTGCCGCATCGGTGGCATCGGCCAGTTCGGCCGGAAAAGGTACCAGAACACAACCAATAATGGAATCGTTGGGTGAAGATGGAAATATAAATATAAGTAATGTAACAAATGTGGTTGTAGGTAAAGTTGGAAATTTGTTCGGTAAAGGCATCGGTGGAATAGGGTCAAAACTTGGTGGTGGAGGCTGGTTCTAAGTAAATAGTATATCAAATCAAGCAAAAAAAGAAAGAAAAATAAAAAAGAAACGAACAATTGAAAACGGATTGTAGATTTGTTAATAGAGTGTGTAGGATGATGATGATGATGATGATGAGAAGCAAAAACACATACACACACACACACACATACACACACACACACAAAATAATACCATGCTGAACACTTGACACAGAATAACCCAAGGTTAGAAATATACATACGCTTCCCGAAAGAAAAATAAGAACGAACAAACAGAATCCTCCCCATAGCTTAACCACTTTGGCTCGCCTCTAGAGAAATGAGAGAACATGCCACACTCTGTCAGCCACATACACACACACACACACGCGCTGGACAAACATTTTGATATTGAAACACACAAACATACTTTGAACACACACACACACACACACAGAGAGAAACACATATACACGAACTCCCCAACGCAGTACGTATACTCTCTATTTGCATTGAAAATACGATTGATTGTTTTGTCTTGCCATTGAACATCTTTTTCTCTCGTTCATATATAGACTACTTTTATATATTTGTTTTTTCTTCACAAGCTTTAAAAAATGTAGTAAATTTTTTCGACGGTGAGACAACCATAAATCTTTAACAAACAAAAAACACACACACACCCATATAGATACAACCCAAAATACAAAGAAATCATCTTAAAAAAAATGAATCTAACATCAATAAATAATTATTCTGAAAAGCAACAAAAGTCTAAAGAAGAACAAGAAAAAAAAAATGCTAGAAATATTGTAAGAAGGAAAAAAACGTAAGTATAAATGAAGCCAAAGCCAAAATCTAGACTATTGTATGATTTAATTCATTGAATGAAACATAATCGAGTTATTTGAACAACAACAACAACAACAACCAGCATTTCTCATACCAAACGATTGATAAAAAAATAAATTTGTGAAGAAAAAAGACATAAAATGGCACACATTTAGCCACCTTCAAATGATAATGATGTAGAAGACGATGACGAAAAAAAAATATATTACATTTTTATTATAATTGTGATTAACTTTACTTCTTTCTCGAAAAACAATAACAAAACTTACTACTAACTTGCATATTTGCTTACTTACGTACTTACTTAACTATTTAAATGAGAAAAAAAACACAAACAAGAATAATAATCAACAATACGATTTAAAAGCTAGCGATCAATTGAACACATTGAAAATGAGAAATATGAGGATGAGCAAATTTTTGATTTTATTGAACCATCATCATTAGGTTCACATAGTGCGAATGAAACAACAGCATTCATATGGTGGAAACGCGTCTAATTCGTGCAATTCGTACGAATTTGTGTTTCCGATCGAAAATCAAACCAAAAAAAAGGAACGGAACTATTGAACATTGGCTCACGATAAGGGAAAAGGCTATTTTATACACCAACACATATTATACACATTCCATGTCATCCGAAGTCTATTGACGGCAGGTTGACTGATTGTTCATTTGCCACAATTTCACTTCACTCACTCACGCAGTAATCGAGTATGCTGATTTGTTTTTCGCTAACTAAACAGTTCTTTAGAAGCAAGAAAAAGAAAGAAACTCCCATTCAGCCAGAGTTCTTTAGAAGAGAAATGAACAGCAAAAAAACCACGTGTAATTTTCAAATGCTGTCCTCTTTTTAACGTTGACCCTTTTATAGCCATACATATATATACACACACACACACACACACACACACAAGTCGATAGACAATATCAAAGAGACAAACTTCGATGTACGAGCATTTGTAATAAGAAAAAAGTGTTTGCAAACGATATTCTACTAAAAGAAAAAGAGTACAAAATAAAATGGTATTTCGTAATTTAAAAAAAAAAACTCACACACACGTTTTGGATATTCACAATCCAAGTAAAGGAAAACAATAAGACAAACCAAAAAAATGGAATATAGAAAGAAAACCAAAACCGAATAAATAATTAAAATTAAATGGTGAAGACAATGATAGCGATGACAATGACCTTCGAAATAATGTTTATTGATATTGCAAACTTATAGGCATATAAATGAAAAAAACAAAACAAAACAATGGTATAGAAATAGACAACATAACAATTGACAACATTTTTTTCCGTAAGAAAATTACTTGCAATTATTTTTTTTGGAGTGAAAAAATCTTTCTCTCAGAAAAAAAACCTGATTAGCAATTAACATGCACCGAAATGAAACAACAGCAACAGCAGCAGCAGCAGCAACAATATAATCATTCTAACACATCGCGTCACATGCAACAGATATCAGCAATGCCAGTTAAAACGCATTATCATCGAGTATTCAGCAGTAACACACACACACACACATCACACCACACACAGCGTATTTAGCGTATAGAATTGATATAACCGGTAAATGCACATACGCGCGCGCCACAAATTTACACAGACAAACGAGTAGGACTTTTTTTTAGCATTTTGCGTTTTGTACAGTTTGGATAAATGACAATTATATACACAGTGAAATAGAATAGCGCTAAAGAAACGAATGCTACGATTTTCTGTACACACACATACACCCACATAACTCACACCAGGAGCTATATCGAACGCAAACACTTTTTTTCTTGTTATTGGATGATGAAAATTTATATCTGTAAATATGGTTTATTCAAGCGTTGAAAAACCTTGGCAAATTCATGAATGAATTCCCTTTGGCATGGATGCAAATACATTCTCTGCATGTTTCGCTTTAAATCGATTCAAATCATTTCGGAACATGAAATCCCAGCTCAAGTGGAAAATTGCCAAGGATTTTCCTCTCGCCACATTAGGTTATTCACTAATTTTTAGCTTTCGTTTTCGTAAGAAGGGTTGTAAAATTCGTCTCGATCCACATTCGTAGCTTAGACTCCAAACAAATAATAATAACAATGATAATGAGGATGATGATGAAGGTGAAAACAAAACATGATAAACACATCGAACACGTAAATTTAACGGGATTATCAGAGTCTGACATCACCAGGTCGTATAATTCACATATAGCATTTGTATAATGAATATATATGATTTTGCACATTCGTTTTCATTTCGTTTTTCTCGTTGCGTTTGTTAGTTTTCTTTTTTGGATTTTGATTCGAGAGAAGAAGGAGTTTTTTCTTTCGTATTTGTGCATGAATTCATAATGTAGACAGAATAAAATTGCACTATACGAACACACTTCCCGTGCTAGGCTTCCTGTGGAATAAGAAAGCTGCATTCGATCTCATTCGACCCTTCAAAAACAGAAAAAAGTTTGCCAAATCAAACAAAATGAACAATGCGTTTTTAGTCAAATCTTAACGAGCGCTCTCTGTTTTGCATTCTCTTCTCGTTTTTTTACTTTTGACAAACAAAAATATATCGATCTAATGAGTTAGAGCATGTCGAGTTTATCTGTCATTTGATTAATATTGGAATTTTTCAAATCATAAACTTATACATTTATCAATTCGTTTCAAGTTTTGGAGTAGTCACGTTTTTCAGCCATAAATGACCTACACTAAAACACCATGCATTTCAACATGCAATTCTTCAAATTTGTTTTATTGAATATTCTCCTCTCAAATTAGATAAAGATATCGACAAATCAAACGATCAGCACATCAAAACATACCCCCAAAAAACTCAGTAACGCGCGACTTATGGAAAAGTCTGTTTAGTAGCAATGAACACTGAACTGCTCGAAACAAAGAATAAACCGAATGCAGGACAACAACAAATTCGAATGTAAAGAAAAACAGCATCTAAAATGTGAATTTTTTCTATCAATCGCAAAAAAATGATGAAAGCAGTCATATTAAACAAAGAACAACCAACAATAACAACAAAAACGATTTAAAAAAGAGATATTTAAATTAAAATAAAAAAAATCTTGCCTTTAAATATTTATTGAATAAATGAATAGTGTATTCAAAGTAATATAATGAGAAAAAAAACATACAAATAAAAAAAAAAAACAAATAACATTGCAAAAAAAAAAATTACGTTAAATAAATTTACAAAAAATAATAAAATTGAAATCTATAAATTTAATTAAAATCTAAATAAAAAAGTTCAAAAATAAAAAAAAATGCTCGAAAATGTTACCGAAAAAAGAAGAAGAAGAAGGAACAATACATATTAAATCGAATGAAGCGCGAGTAGTTTTCTTTAGACGAATAAAACGAACATCAACAAACAGTTGAGGTCACATTTTTCGAAGACGTGACGAAATGTGTGGAGAATCCGAATGCAATTTCAAGTTATTTTTATTGTACGCGCCACAGTTTTGATACACTGAGATTCGGAAAGAAAAATTACTGAATATTGAGACCGATCAGAAGCGATCGAAAATCGTTTGACAATGAACACTACACCACTACAGGGCAAATCTGTTTGGATTATGGAAATAATGAATGTGTATTTATTATGTCGCAAATACGCTTTGTCGCCAAAAGCTTTGTGCTTCATTTGTGCTTCGACAAAACACCCAACTAGCCGAAACTTTGATTATTTCTTCGTTTTCCTTTTGTCATTCAAACGTATCCTATTTGCTCTACGTTCATTTAAATATATCCATTCTTAAACGAGTTGAATCCGTAAAATGCTTTTTCTCTAGATTTTCTTCCCTTTTTCCCACTTCTCATTTCTCTTCGATCGCTTAGAAATTTAAACCAAACAAAAAATTCTTCGAACCAGGGAATTTATAAACTTGAAAAGAAGTGAATGTTTTTCTTGAACGAAATCAAGTGTAAAATGTTGAGTAGGAGAGTCCATTTCATCGATGGCTATTCGATGGAATGAATAGTTTTTACATGAAAATGTATTGCCCGTTAATGAATTTACATTATCCATGGTGCGCACCAAAAATGAACCATTTTCTTTCTTCCGAATATTTTTTACACTTTTTTCCTCCTCCATACACACATACACACGTATTTATTTCTATTCAGAAGAGCAACAACAAAAAAAAGAAAAAATTGTATGCAAAACACACACGCAAATTCCTCAAGAAAATCTATCTATATTTTTCCAATGCAACAAAATCAATCAAGTATGTAATAAGAATGTAAATACATTGACCGTATTGAATATTGTGTAGAAGTTTTAGGGCGAATGAAACATAATGCAAGAATGAAAAACAAATTTACAAAAAAAATATTTGCTTAGCAAAGGGAGAAACGTTTTTTTCTTTCAATTTAATTGCTTGTGTCTAAAGAGATTTGTAAGGCGTATGCAAAGCATAAAATAGGTCCATTAAGTGGAGAAAAGAAGAAAAAAAAACAATTTGCATGGAATGCACCGCAACAATAAATGTGTCATAAATTAGGCAAATGCGCTTGCTTGTCTGTATTGCGTAATCGAAGCTAGAAGCAATACAAATGAAGAGGGGAACGAAATCCATGGATTTTTTTCATATGGGTTATACGAATGAAATATATGCTCTGGCAAGAATGGAAATGTATGTGATGAATTCACCACCAATAATAACAACAAAAATCCAAGTGAGCTAACTCATTCTTTAAGAACTCTATAGAAAATCTCATATTGAACCGAATGAATACCAAACGGACAATCGCAAACCAAAAAAAAAAAACTTAAATAAACCAGCGAATTTTCACCTACATTTCACATTTGTTGCCAATCACAAATTCCAGAGCACCGAAGCTAATTGTAGGTTTTAGGCAAACATTGAATTGAATTGAGCTGAAGCATGAATTTCTAGATTAATTCGGTCTTTTGTTTGTTTTTTATAGCCCAAAGTCCTTTATTACAAACGATAGATAGTGAGGTGTTTAAGCCTTGTTTATTGCTTCTTCATTTTCTCTAGAAAATTCGGCGAATTATGTTTCGATCAGCTATGCTGATGGTCATTGATTGGACATGAGAAGGAACGTATTTAATCCCAAAATGAATTTTGCTTCACTGTCAATCAAGTACTGTCAGATGACAGCTATTGCTATTTTATTACCTAAAACCATACCAAAAAGAAGAGTATTCGAAAGAATAAGAAAAATGATGTAAACAATCGTTCGGCGATCAAATGTTGTCCTATCGACAAGAGGCAATTAATTGTTCATTGCATTTTGTATAAATGTTATTCCTCCCCGCCCCAAATAAAAAGAAACACACACACATATATATTGTATAAATGAGCCTGTAAATGAATACTATATTTAGTTTTATTATTTGCAAAGCAAAACAAGCATGAATGGACGCGTGACGAGCAAGTAAACATTTATAGCAGCAAGGTTATAGAAGTAAGCAAGCAAACGAATGGAAATTTAATTGAAAATCGATTGATTTTCGACATTTGATATTTTGTTTGGCTTTTTTTCTGGTTATTATCTCTAGTTTAGTTGATATGATTTTAGCATTCACGGAGAAAACACTGATTGATTGAGAATAGATGCAAAGTAAAAGAAACACACAATGAGGGCGAAAATAAATTCAAACTTGTTGTAAAAGTGGAGGAAAAATAAATTTCGTCTTAAAAATTGAAGAAGAAAAAAACCTTTTTAGAAATTGACAAACAAACACACACATATACAAGAGATAAAGATAAAAGTAAGGCGATTCATTTGTTATTTAGCTTATTCTTTGTTGGATCGATAGTAAATTTAAACTTTTCTCAACAATTTTTGAATAAAATTTAATTGAACAAAATAGTGAGCAAAGCATGACACCAAGTTATGCCCCAAAAAAAAAAATATATATATAGTTAAATTTTTTTAATTCAATAAACATTCAGAGAACAAAAACAACAACAAAAAAAGAGGATAAAAGAAGAGAAATCCAAATGATTGATGCGAAAAACAGAAATCCAGAACGGACGAAATATTTAGACATACTATGCAAATGCTCAAATTTCGGGTATTAAAAACGATCACTAAAATATTATGGGAGGACAACCAAAAGAGAAATTCAAAAGAAAAACGAGTAGAAGTAACAAACAAAGATGATACAAACCAATTGATTTTAAGTGGGGATAAAAGTTTACAGTACCCTAATGTATAAATGAAAATAACGTGTTACGAATTGCAAAAGATACATGGAAACAGAATGATAAACAAATACAAATAACTGTAGGTAGACTATTCAAAATAAAAAGTAAGAAAACGGAAAGCACGCATTTTTATTTGAAACTTTTTTCAGAAATACAGCGTATATCTATCGGCAGTACAATCGGATATTTCTGATTTTGGCCACCATGGTATCAATTGCTGCATCGCCTCTTTTGTCTCGACGCATTCTTGCATGGAAATTCAAAGCATCAAATCGAATGAGGTCCTGTGAAGAAGAACAACATTCATTTTATCAATTAAACCAGACCATTCTGGGATACTTCACTCTACTGAACTTACCGTTTCTTTTCGTAAACCGCACAATTCAAGGCAATGACAAATTGCCTCAAATGCAATTGTGTACTTGTGTGCGACTTGAATCCATTCGAGGTCAATGAAATTGCGATCATGCTTAGTTGGAAGCGTATTTCGTGCACGATTATTGTAATTCGACCAATTGTGTGGTCGACGGTCGTTGCGATCGTGTTGATCACGCCAATTCGATATAACGAGTGGTGGTCGTCGAATCCCCTGGAAATTAACCATAGCCACTGGCTGCGCTGGCAATATATAATTATTTGGGTCGCGCCAATTTGCTGAGATAAACAATGGTGTGATATTGTGATTAGTGGGTGCAAAACCGGGTGCTGCAGCCGGTGGGGCATTTCTAGTATTGTTTGTTTGTTGCCATCGTTGATTAGTGGCATTGGTGGCATTGGTGGCCATATTATGTCCATTCAATTCGGTGAGGAAAATAATATCGGCCTCACGGAATGAAATCGATTGGTTCTGTGGAATAAACCATATTTTAATCGATATCTTACCTAATAGAAGTGATCGTTTAATGCACCGCATACACACTTACCGATAGCAAAAATTTGAGTGTATACGAAACAATTCGCATGAAATTCGATTCGAATTTACTTCGGACATTCAAGATGAATTCATCATCCAAGCCGAGCATCCATCGGAAAATGAACCAACGTGTATCATCAAAAGACGTATCTTTTTCTTGAATGATTATTTGGTGAAGAGATGGCAAGTCCACTGCAATAAAGGAAAAATTCGAAGAAAATAAACGATTTTGAATTTAGAAGACCGTCTGTCCAAATGACAAAGATCGATTGTGAACTTACTCGGTGGATAAATGATGGGTTCATCGTTCTCATCGCTTTTGTTTGCAAATGATGGGCTCATCACATTCAGAGTTCGTTTGATTTTAACAGTACGAGAATGTGGTCGTTCTTCAACATCCTTGAAAATAATTCCGCACTGCTTCATGAGCATGGTAGTCATCAGTTGAATGAATTCCGTTGAATCGGGACGACGCAAGTCGATGAATGCCAACGCTTGGTTTGTTGACACTGTTTCCACGGCCAAACCGTAAACGAAGTACAAGTTTATTTTGGAAAACTCCACAAAATCGCGGAAACTTTGGTTGCGACCACTCAAATTATCTGGTTCCGGCATTTGATAGCGAATCAATTCACCTTGGATTTCTTTCAACTGTTGCGGCGTGTAATTCTCACCGAAAATATCGGCAGCGATGCGTTCCAATGCGCCAAGATTATCCAGACCTCGGACGTAATTAGATAGCTTAAAAATTGTTTTGCCGCTGTTTTCTGTGGTTTCCATATCGCGGGCCAAATTTGGAATGCAATCCCCCTTCAATCGTGACAATGCAGCAAGCATTTGGATTTGTTGTGTATTCAATTTTAATCGATCGTGCAATACGTCAGAGCAGTACTTTTTGGTCTGGAAACGCAGAATATCCAAATCGGCCAAGCTCCAGTACTGATACTCGCCTTCGAATAGTAGAAAATCTGTGTCGTTGTCAATCATTGCGAGTACTTCGTCGCTATGCTCTCGAGCATACTGAACAATGTTGAACGTAGCTCCGTGCATATGAGTGTAGACTTCACCGTAGCCCGAACAGATTTGCATTAGATTGTACAGAAATCGCTTATCCATATGGCACGGCGACCATCGTCCCATTTTCATCTGATCCAACATAAATTCAGGCAAACTATTTCGTACGGCATGATTGTAGGCGTTTGCGATTGTCGCTTCGTCGATGTCATTCAAAAATGGCCGACAGAAGAACACCAATTTAGCATTCCATTCACGCAGTTTTTCGAAGAATTTGGTGATCTTTTTGTTGTATATATCATATTGTCCGCCGACGATAAGACTGTTTCGATCGATTTTCGCCAAAATTTTAACGAAACGCACGAGATTGATTATAATTGTCGGTTGTCTCATGTCGTTCTCTCTGTATGTATAGATATATGTTTCACTTTTTTGAACGAAAATCAAATCGCTTGAAAATGACAAAATCTACTTACCGTTGCCATTCGACAATTGCATCATGAATGTTTACATCCTGAGCAATATTTTCATGTGGATTCTCTCTGATGAATGTTTCGAATCCTTTGATTCCCATTTTTACCGTATCATCTATAGCACAAAACCACTTCGCAAAATTATGACAGTCACAAGTTTACTCAGAACCATGTGCATTTATTGTTCTGACAAAGCGTCTCGCATTCCAATATACACAACGGAACAGTATAAACTACGTAGATATTTGGCGCGTTCAGTTTTTCTTCCATACTTCTCCGTTCATAACTGTCAAACTGACCAATACATTGATCGCTTCGTGTGAACAATGTATTAGCTGTTTAGAACAATACTGTCGGCTGTTAGTATGCAAAATGTTATGCACGAAACTGTACGATTCAAAGTGTATAGTATATGCAATGTGGAATGACGGGAACAGAGAAAGAGAGGAAGAGAGAGATAAAGAACAACTACATCGGCAAGTTTGTTTCGTTTATTGTGTGAATGGATCAATTTTGCTGTTCATTGGTGTTCTCATTGGAAGGAAATTTTCTGCTCTGACAATCTACTGACAATCATCAATGCTCGCCAACAACCAACCGAAGCCCGACATTCTCCGAGCATGAATGTGTTGGAAATGTTGGAATTCCTGTAGGTTTTTCAAGTGTTTGTGAGATTTTAGCAAATTGATTCATTTTGAGTCAATGATTTGAGGCAAAAACAATTTAAAATTTGATGACAACCTATTTTGGCTTTGAATAAACAGTACTTATGATCAATGTTCGAAAATATTCAATGTCGTTTCATTAGAATAAGCCTGATTTTCTATTTTATGATCGGAATATTTCAAGACATTATTTAATTATCAATTTCATTCACAACGAAACGGTGCAAACCATGTCAATGCCCATTCCATCCTTGTCTTTAGGGAAAAAAGCAGTTGCAATTTCATTTTTTTTTTTTACTTATTTTATTATTAATACAACTAAATAGATTTAACTAAGTACATATGTAATTTTTTTTTGTTTTAAATCTTGTAAATAATTTTTTTTCTCTTATTCATATTCCATATTGTTCGGTTCTTGTTTAACGTTTTTTTTTGTTCTCGTCTAGAATAAATATTTTTTCTTAACATTTGTAGATATGTGATCTAAATAAATCAACTTAAGGTTGTATCGAGCGTTGGTTCGTTCGTTCATTTGAAACGAGTTTCCTGTAAATTGTACGAAAACATGTAATTTCATTTGATTTTTGTATTGGATCATGTTATCTTGTGCATTTATGTTGAATAGAAATGACCATTTCGGTAAAATAAATGAGTGAAACGTTAAATTCCACTGTTGAATTAAACATGAATATCGAAAGGAATGTCACAAGACATAAATAAAATATGAGTTTAGTTTTCTTCTTCTGTTCACTGGACAATTTAGATAAAATGAAAATTAATTGACAAACTAAAATCCCTCATGGAACGACAATAATAATAAAAATAATAATAGTAATATTAATAATACTGGGACACACTACAAACGAAACATTTGGCAATAAACATTTTTCTTTTCGTCATTTTTCCGTTTAGTCAGTCCAATCCAAATATGAATTGAATTCCCCAAATGGAATTCTCATTTGAATTGAGGGATGCGCCATTCGCTTCATGACAAAAATGTTCGAACAAATGCTTTAATTGCCGTTCGACATAATGGGCAAGCCGTTACACTCGGTGCGCACTGCACACATGTCACTGCAAAAAAAGAATTTAAAACTTAATGAATAATTTGTTGCAAAATAAATTCGTAACACGATTGATGAAAATCACAAGTTCAAAGACGAACAACAACAACGACAAAAAAAAACTCACCTAAGTGACCGCATGGCAAGAAAACAACGGCTACATCGTCATCCATGCACACTTTGCACAGTCGTGCGTCTTTCAGCTGACGATTTTCCTCTTCCAATGAAAGTTTTTTCTGCAATTGAAATAAAAAAAAAAAAATTCAATCGTCGCATGAAAAATTCTGCAAACAACAATTTAATGCGAGGAAAAAACCTTGCAATTTCTCTCCGTGATAAGCGTTGTATGTTGTTTACTTACGGTTTGGCTGTTATCAATGCCCGTGCCACTACCGCTGCTCTCAGCATTTTTGCTACTTGTTCCACTGCAGCCGCTTGCGCTGCTACTGGTGCATGTTTCAGGTACAGATTTTTCCGCAGCCGATGCATCATTTTCAATTTGTGTTGTGGAGTCTTTTTGTGGTGAAGCTGTGCTAGCCTCTATCGTTGCTCGCGCTTCTGAAATACTTAAATAGTTCGATGGTTCACTGTTGCTGCTGCTGCTGTTACTGCTACTGCTACTGCTCGTGGACGTTGCCGTGGATGAATGGATGGCTAATTGGCCCAAATGTGATGGCGTATCAAGAATGACAAAATCATCGGTGCCAGTCGATAACAATGATGACGACGATGAATCGTGATTATTATTGAATATCGTATCTAAAATTCGGCCAACTTTAAATAGAACATTTGATTAGTGTTATGTGGTTATTTTGATGTTTTTGATTATATAGCATACGCGATACGTGATGACTTTGATTGCAAAATACATACACAATGACTCACCAATATGTGAGAAAGAATGAAAAAACGCGTTTATTGGTATTTCACAATCATGTGTCATTGTATCCTCCCACCAATTTGATAACAATAAGTATTACACCATGCAACAGCAATGATGTAAATGAAAAAGATTTTAAAATTGCAATTCAATCAATACATACCCTCTCTAACAATGGCCGAGCTACTTTGCTCTTCGTCGTCATCGCCATCTTCTAAGCTCTGTTGTTGCTCCTCTTCGCGTTGGTAGTCCAACACCGATTCGATTAGGGCTTCGGCACATTTGAATGGGCTACCAAAACGTTCTAAATGATATTTGGTAACGGCTCGTATTCTTCCCTCGCTCAAACCCATCGATAAGGCTTTCTGCACGGGTTCACCAGACATCGCTTCATCCAGAGTCGGTTTCGATTGTTGCTGCACTTGTTCGATATACTGTGGACCTTTGACCAGTTGAACGAATTCACATTTTGGGAACCATCGTGCGTGTTCAAACCAAGCATCATCTTCACGCTGCCACGATCGAAGTCCACCGTTGCATTGGAAGCATAGCACTTGGTCATCGGTATTAGCATAATAAAAACCAGCGGTGGCCAGTGTTTCAGGCGATTGAACCGAGCTTCTAGGCCAATTGGCAAACGACCGTAGCCGTGCATCCAATGAGCTGTATCGTTCTTTTTTCGGTGCACGTATTTGTTGAATGCCAAGCGAACGTATCGATTCTTCCGTTTGAATTTCGACATTTGGACCGAGCTGGGCTCGTGGACAATTCGGAAAGAATCGCAAGTGTTCTGTAAATGGATTGTCGCCAACTTCCCATTTTGCAATCACACCTTGACACCATGCGCATCTCACATGGTCCGTATGATTAAAGTAGTAAAAACCAGCTTTAGCTAATGATTGTGGCATTATAAATGAAACCTAAGAAGGACAAAGAAAATTCGCCATAAGAAACATTACTTTCGGAAATCGTACAAAAGTTTGAAGAAGAAAAAAAAAACTACGGCAATGCTTACAGGCCAATTTGCATAGGTAGTTAGGCGACATTGTTCGTTCATGAGATCATTTGCGGGTAGTTCCGATGTAGACGGTTGCATATTATTCATTGGAACATTGCCCGAACCGGTCGGATTTGTGATAAATGGACAGTCTGGCTTCAATCGACGATGCTTTCCCATTACCTGTAACAGCTAAACGGTTTTTTTACTCGGTTTTTATTGTTGTCCACTTAAAAATGTTTGAAATTCAAAATTACCTGATCACCATAGTCCCATTCGTTAATTTTTAAGCCACACCAGTGACATTGTACTTCGAGACCATTTCCAGTGGCGAAAAAGCCACTTCTCGCCACTCGGTGAGCTTCAACGGGCGCATCTTCGGGCCAATTGGAAAATGTCTGCAAACGAATCTCTTCCACATTCATTTCGTCTCACTTTCTTCTTTTATCTTCGTCAAAACTGTTTTGAAAGAAGAAGAAGAAACAAAAAGAAAAACGCACATTCTTTAGATGCAGCCCGCAGATTGTTTGCTGTTCATGTGTTTGAGATAAGTGCATTTTTGCTATGGAATATCGATTTTTCCATTATTACTTCTTTTTTTTCGCCCTCAAATTTGTGTGCGAACATTTTGTTTAACACATGAAAGTGCAATTTACAACGTACTTGTACAGTGTAAGTTTTACTGTGGATATATGAAAGGTTCACGAAAATCAGCAAAGAGATGTAGCGGGAGCGAACGAGAGCGAAGGAGAAAGTGAGAGAGTTCGACCAACTGAATAAATGCGGCTACGAATGAAACGGAGACACTGAAACCAAATCATGGAGAA
Organism: Sitodiplosis mosellana; assembly: GCF_009176505.1. Taxonomy (NCBI): domain Eukaryota; kingdom Metazoa; phylum Arthropoda; class Insecta; order Diptera; family Cecidomyiidae; genus Sitodiplosis; species Sitodiplosis mosellana. Next base: position 3,830,527 of record NW_022601438.1, on the reverse strand, counting down.
TGTTTACCAGAGTTACAGAGCACCAGAAGAAAACAAAAAAAACAACAACGCTTACATTCGCGCAACGATAGCGAACGAGAAGGGCAAATATGTCATACATATTCGTGCTACTATATACATACACTTCTTTATTTCGCTTCTTTTCTTTTCATTTCATTTCGCTTCTCTCATCTTATTGAAAAGTTTATTAACTTGAATGCCATTTGTTTTTGCAATGCTTTGAATTTATATTTATGCTTTGCAGGGGAACCATATTCCCTGTTGTTGTTGTTGTTTGCTTTGCACAATATCTAAACACTTCTTAGAAAAACGAGCAAATGTTCATTTATTCTTCTACTTACGATATGATTAATAATCCATAGCTGTGATGAAATCGACTGAATTCAGGCAAACGTTGCAGAAAATCTTAACGTGTGCGAAATTTTCGACGATTTTCGTCTCTTGCTTCTCACAGAATATTTTTTTACAATTTTATCACTTTTAAAAAGTTGAGCTAGCAAAAGAGAATGCGACCGATAATTGAATTTGTTTGAACTATTGACACGCGCTGAAATCAAATTGGTTTTTATTGTGAGTTGCGACACTTCTTATTCACTCAATGAATAATATTAAATCGATGATGATTTGATTTGATTTTGGTCTCAAATGACGAAGTACAATTCAATGAAAAATCAATTTATTTCTTTTTCACTTTGGTCTTTCCCCCGTCGTCACTGATTACAAACTTTCGTTTCGAAGAATTTTGACGTCTACCATTGACTAGCTGAATATTATTATGATTGACCCATTAAACGGATGTGCAAATTTTTATTTTATCTCTAAACAATTTTCGGTTTTTGTTTCTTTCCCGCACAGTGTGTACTAAATATTAAAACTATTTTTTTTAAAGAAGAACAAACACTGTTTTCAAATGAATGCCACGCACAATTTCAATGAAAGAGATTTTCTTTTATTGCGTTCATCTGCTTGTGGCTTTGGCGTGTGTCAATGTATTTCCGCAACAAAATTTCAAGTGAAAAATCAATTCTGTAAAGAATTCGCTTGGGCACAAATTATTGTTGTAGTTATGAGAGAGCAACAAAAATGCTCGTTTCTCAGCCTCTGATGCTATGTTTGATACGTTTTTTTTTCTTCTTTTTCTCAACTAGGAAAACGAACAGAGATGATGATGAGACGAGAGAGACAGGAAAAAAAATATCACTGCGAAATATTATTGTTATTACACATTCCATTCGGTTTGTGTGTATGCGATTTGGCGTTACATTTACACATTACACCGATACAATACATTGATGAGATGCATACCGAAAACCATATGGATGTAGGTCATTTTATGGCCACCGATGGCGCTGCGTGCAACGACGAAAATGACTTCAGGAAAAATGCGAATCGACCAAATTGATTAAATATTCAATGACAAAAGTCTAAAATTTCGGTAAAAAATATTTAAAATTGAATGGAAATCATCAAAGCAGGCAGTTTTGCTTTATTTTTTTGATTTTTCTTTCGAAAAGTTGTACAAAATTTCGTTATGGTTTGATATGAATTTGAAAAATTGCGCCATTTTATCATGCAATTTGTATATGTCACCGAGTCAGTTCTATGTGGGCTGTAGTGACGTTTTAAATTTAATTTTTGATTATAACATTCAGTAGTAAAATCATCCATTTGATTGCGATATCAACACCATAATCATTCATTTTTTTTTATCCCCTTGCGATTTTTTTCCATCTTTAGTATAATTTCGCTTTGGTCGGAGTGAGTTGCATTTATTTTGAAAATCATTTACATTTTACACGCCGACAAAATGTATCGTTCATCAAATGTAAGTATTAAAATCCGTACATTTTATTTTCGAGTGTTGAAATTTAAGTTGTTTTGATCGGTTGTTATCTATTTTTGTCATGTTTACCAATTCGTTTAGAAAATCCTAGTTCAGACGATGGTGAATTTCCGACGTCACTTTTCGAATCAACGTTCAGCCGTCTTGAACGAAGTGGTTATTCTTGATGCGGTACGGACACCAATTGGCAGCTTTCAAAGTAGCCTATCTAGTCAGTCGGCAACACAATTGGGTGGTGTTGCTGTGAAGGGATTGCTTGATCGAACAGGCATTGCACCTGAAAAAGTCAATGAAATTTATATGGGCAACGTGTGCTCGGCTGGACTTGGTCAGGCACCAGCACGTCAGGCAGCTATTTTTGCCGGATTACCGGAGAAAACCATTTGCACAACGGTGCACAAAGTGTGCGCATCGGGTTTGAAAGCAGTCACATTGGCCACTCAAACGTTGATGCTCGGTCGTCAGGTTATTGAACTAAGCAATGAATTCCTTTTGAATTCATTTGAAAATTTCTTGCTTTTCAACCGACGAGAATAAAAATTGAACTGTTCCATTTTATTTTTATTTCAGAATGTAATTGTAGCCGGTGGCATGGAATCAATGTCAAATGTGCCGTTTTATCTGAAACGCGGGGTCACACCATACGGTGGTGTGAATTTAGTCGATGGCATCGTTTTCGATGGTCTTACTGATGTCTATAATAAATTCCACATGGGCAATTGTGCTGAAAACACGGCCAAAAAATACAACATCACACGTCAAGAGCAAGACACATACGCAATCAACAGCTACAAACGCAGTGCTGAGTCGTGGGCAAAGAATTTATTCAAAGATGAAATCGTTCCAGTTACAATCAAACCGAAACGCGGTCCAGAAGTGGTGGTTAGTGAAGATGAAGAGTACAAACGGATTGATTTCGATCGCTTTGGAAAATTATCAACGGTATTCCAGCGTGAAAATGGAACTGTAACCGCTGGCAATGCATCAACTCTCAATGATGGTGCATCGGCATTGCTATTGGCCACGGCTGATGAAGCCAACCGATTGAATCTGAAACCATTGGCTCGTATTGTTGATTTCCAAGACGCTGAAACGGCACCAATCGATTTCCCCATTGCACCGGCATTGGCCGTGCCTCCTTTGCTCGAACGCAACAATTTGACCAAGAACGATATCAGTCTGTGGGAGTTCAACGAAGCGTTTGCTGTTGTCATTTGCGCAAATGGAAAGATTCTCGACATTGGAATGGATCGGGTCAATGTGCGTGGAGGTGCCATTTCCCTTGGACATCCAATTGGTAAGAAAGTTTAAGAAAAAATCGTGTCTGAAATCAAGCAGTTACGATCAGAATTATTTTCGAAATTAGAACTAATTCATTTATTCCGTTTGTTTAGGCTGCAGCGGCGCTCGAATTCTCACAACTTTGGTGCACGCCTTGAAGCCCAACGAATATGGTGTGGCTGGCATTTGCAACGGTGGTGGCGGCGCAACAAATGTTTTAGTCCAAAAATTGTAAGAGGAAAATTACCTGGTGCTAGCATTTTTCAAGATCTTGTAAATTTTTTTTATCGTTTTCGTTCTTGTTGTTTGTGTAGTAATTTTAACTTTTCTTGCATTTCAATCGATGGAAATAAAATAAACTGGTTTTTGTATTTTTTCTAATGGGACCCATTTTCATTTTCTTATTCATTCAATCAACCGAAATGTATAGATCCGGTGATGATATTAATATGCAAAGCAATGCATTGCAACAAAAGCCAATTTTAACGCTATACACAAAGTATCCGTGCCCGTTGTGCGACGAATTAGTTGGAGAGTTGACACCGTTTATGCATCGATTGCATTTAGAAAAGGTTGACATTACGAAACCAGAAAATCGTCAGTATTTCAAACAGTATCGTTACGATATTCCCGTTTTGCATATCAACGGCGAGTTTTTGTGCATGCATCGACTGGACGCAGAACTTTTAGACACTAAATTGAACGAATTACAAAATGCAAGTGGATAAAATCAAAATTCATGAACTGGAAAAAGAAAAATATTTTAAAGAGGGAATATTCTGCAGTTATGAGAAAAATTTAAACAAATCTGAAGGAAAAAATGTGATGCATTTTTCTAAAGAGTCATTGTAATTTAATAAACCTTCGACTATGGTATAAGTAAATTTTAAGCTGTAATACAAACTAACCGTTACAAATGTTCTACAAATAAATGGAACTATAGTGATATATACTAACTTCATATATGAAGCACTTCTATCATCTGATGCAATTCTTAGTGCGGATTCAAAGTCCGACGTTTATCGCTAAACTCTTTCAATGTATATTGCCACCTAGAATGAGTGAAAAAAACACTCGTGTTGCTTTTTTGAATAGAGTACGAGAAACACAAATAATAAATGCCAGATAAATGCGATAATTTTCAATTTTTTGAATGAAGTGGACACAATCAATCAAAGCGAACGAATGCCGATTCCGTTAGAGCCCTCTTGTTGTGTGCCGCACATTGATTCATTTAAAATTGGTTGTTCTTTTATTTTAGGCCATCGACACAAATAATTACATTTCGGTTTTAATTATAATCAAAGTCAGTCTCATTCATACATTTGAATACATTGAAAAGAAAAATATATTTTGCGCGAGTTTCATTCTTAAGCCGTATTAAAAAATTACATTTTTTTTCCATACCATGATCTTATATTTGAATAGAACATGGGCGTTACAATAGCTTCATCCCGTGCTATTCACTTTCCGAAGTTTTGTTGAACTTTGCAAGAGTACATCCGATGAACAGTAGATTCTTGGCAATTAGAACATATAGCATGGAAATTCTAATATCAATTTCGACTACAAAACACGTTCAACACTTCAACGCAGATGCCAATTGTCCAGCATTGCTGTATCTGACTATAGCAAGTGTTGCTTTTTATTGCTGCTTCAACTCAACACTTGTAATGAAAAAAAAAATGTGAAAAGCCGCCCAAAAGCAAAAACTGACTACAAAACACTCGAATAATAAAGAACAATGAATGTTTGAGAATGAATGGAGTTTGGCGCAATAGAAATTGATGCGAGGCGAGAAGAAAAAAAAAACCCATGAATTTTGAATGCTAAATTTTTAATTTTTGTTTTTGTTTGAGATTTAATGATGGTGTGTTTCGCCGCATGAAAATAATAATAATAATAAACGACATAGCGACTACGTTCAATGGAATTGCTGAAATTCTTTTGACGTAGAATTCTATCACGATCGCTGTAACCTTTCGATTTGGATCTATTTTTGGTAACGAGTTGTCGTGATCATTTCTGAAGATCATTTCTAAACAAAATGACCGATAGTATTCCGTTGAACCCAGAAAAATTCATTTGGAGATGTATACAGGTGAATCATTTTAATGGCTAATAACTTTTTTATTGATCAATTTACAATCATCGCGAATCGATAATCGTTTCAATCATTCATAATTCGGACTATTAAAATAAGAACTATAGTTAGACATATATGTTCGGTCTATTTCTTCTTCATTACATGCTATGGCTCAACTTTTGATCCCTAAGTAGAAGTGTGGCCCATTGCAAATTTCAACACTGACATTTTCTGCATCGATGTGTGGAGAAATAAGCAGTTGCCAATTTGAATCTGTCTTGTTAATCACGATCGCTTTTGAATAATCTGACTTTGACTAATGGCTTGTGAAGTGGTAATTTGGCGATCGATTGAGAAATCTTGTTTGCGATCTGACCGATTTGGTCGGTATACGAGCGCAGTGCTTCTATTTCATGTAATCCATCTATTATATTAATGTTGAGGGATCGATTCCCTTTGGGCGAACGGAATGTGTGTTGCTTTTTTTTCGGTGGAATCCGAATTACCGCATAATAATTATTTCAAAACAAAACTATGGATGGGGTTTTGGTCACGACATTGCACGGTGTCAGAGGCGGCGGTGGCGGCGACGACCACAACGGCATCGATCGATTGAGAATTCATTTATGAAATACTGATTTCAGTTTGATGGCTGTGAAATGAAATTTTCAGCTGCGGTGGAATGTAACAATCGAAAATTATGTAGATTAATGAACGAAGAAGAAATGGATTACTTAACAATATGATGATGGTGAATCAACTTCCACCATCGCCCAATACACGAGCGAAAAAAATGAAGAAGAATAAAACTGTACGGTTTCGGCCACACTTCAGAGCATCCATGGATCGAAATGTTCAGTTTTCCACTTTCGTTCAGCTGTTCAATCTCGGATTCATGCATCGCACAAAATGAAACAGCAACAGCAACAACGGCAGCGGCATCAACAATTCATTCAAAGGTAAATAACTGGTTTGAAGTATAACGAATTTGTCGTGTACTTTCAAAATCGTTCAGTTCATAGCATCGTCTTTTGATTTTACTCTCTCGCCTCTCTGTGGCCGGTTTGTGTTTGTGTCACGATGTACTTAAACCGTATCATTTTAATACACTGCGAATATGAAATAGAATCCAATTGGGCCTGGCATTGTGAATCTTTGTGTGTCTTCGTCTGCACACACAACAGTTCACAAAAGATGACGAAGAAACTGAAGAGAAACACAGCAAAAAAAATGTGTACACGGTAAGTCATAAGCGAATCCGATGTGTGCGGCGCAAGCAAAATTCACATATCCATCGATGGCATCGTCGCCGCATGACTGTGTTATGCTGCTCTTTGGGAATGGAACGCTGCGACACACACCAAAAAATTTCAAAGAAACAAACATAATCCAAACAATGCGAATTTGATTGCTATTTTTGGTAGGGCTCTTGCAATATTCCACTTTTTTCCTTTTATGTGTAAGTATTTTTCAATCTCTGTGAAGTGAGTGAATGAGTGAGTCCAAAAAATCGTGTCTGTTTCGAACGGAAAATCTGCATGGAAAAAACCATACATCGAAACGAAATGACCAGAAGAGACGAAGAAGTCAGCCGAGTGTAGAGAGAAAAGCGTTTGTTGTGTGCACCACAGTCACACCGCGATCACGGACCAACCGGCTCACCGAATGCGCGCACCTACTCTTCGGTGAAAAGCATACTGTTTGCTTCGGTTTTGTGTTTTTGTTATTTATTCACTGCTTTTTTTTTGTTTCGCTTGCTTCCGCTTGAGCAATGTTGAGCTGCAAAATGTAATGATGTGTGTGTGTGTGCGGAGCATATACTGGTGTCGGTTTGAGAATGCTTTGCCATTTTTAATATTCGAGTTGAAACTTTGTTTGGGACCGTTTCTCTATGTGTGTTCTTTCTTCTTCTTCTTCTTCTTTCGTTCGTTCGTTCGTTCACTCGCTTGCTTGCTTACTGCTTTGTTTTTTTTGTTTTGTTATTATTCTCCAATGCGTTCAGCGCTGCTGTTGCCGATCTTTCGCGCAAACAAATGTACGCATAGAATCGCGCACACAACTACATCGAACCACGCATTATTAATCCGAGACAAGCGAGTCGTAGCATTTCTGCTGGCGGTTTCTTCACGCAGTTTAAGTCTTTCTACTTAGCTGACTGGTCGGCTATGTACGGACGCCGCGATCTTATTCTCTTTATGTGACTGTTTGTTTTGTGTGTGCATTTTTGTTACTCTCGATCCAATACCTTCAGTTCATCCCATTGTTTTGCTTTTTTTGCTTTCATCGTCGTCGTAATTTTGTTTTTCGTTCGGTTTTCATTTTCGTATATGGTCAACGAATGTAGTCGTCATTGGTTGCAACATAAACTCATTTTCGGCTCTTGTTCTCATTCAATTCCATACAGTAAGCACTAATCTCGTTGTTGTTTTTTTTTCTCTTGTTGACTTAAAATGAACATTTGCATTTCGCTTTGTCAGAACTTTCACCAAAATAGTTCTTTTTTGGCCGCAACGGAATCAGCGATTGTGAAGCATGATTTTTTGTTCGTTTAAGTTGTCGTTAGCTTTGCCTTTCTTCTCCAAAAATTAAAAACAATGAACAGTTTTCGGACAAAGTATATTTGAGAGATGGAAAAGAAGCAATTGAAAGGAAACAGACCCATCGTTTTGTCAATTACTTTGAGTTGTGTACAAATATGGAAAAACTCGATGCAATCACAAAACATAGTGATTATCGTTCGATAATTTGATGCCATTGATAAAATGCTGTTTGCATTTGCTTCGCGCTATGTGTATCTATGCCAATATTGTGCGTAAGCTGAATTCAGCACCTTTATTATTTGTTTATTTTTTCTGCTTCTAAGCATTACGCTGGTTTTTAATTAGAATTTTATGTAAATGGTGCTATTGAATCTTGCGCACAATTTCTCGTGCAATGTTTCAAGTGCAAAAATGTGCATCGTTGTTGTTGTTTTGTAATTTTCTTCTGAAAATCTTGCTCCCCGTTGCTATTTTGACTGGTGTTTGAACGTGATGTGGAGTGTGTTTTATGCTTGCTCGTTCGTTCGTTCATTCAATCGTACTTTCAAGTCGTAGAGTCATTTGCTGCTCATTTCTAATGTTCGTGCTCTTCTAATGTTCATATTGTTTTCTGTTTCAGCTTGTTTCGTTGTTTCCAGTGCATGAGAACTCCAAAGACGATTTGCGCAAACAGCAAATTAATTCAGTGTTACTGATTGTTGTTCTACATTTTTTTCTACATCGGTTAAATTTGGTTTCGCGTACATCGAGTTGAGTTGCTTTGGTGTGCATGTGCGTTGTGTATAGTGAAACATAAAAAAATAAAAGTCATCATCGTATTGCAAGCGTACTCAAAATACACACACACACCTGCGGCTCATTTGCAACAGATAATGCAATTTGAGTGATGGCAAAAAAGAATCGCAGAAAAAAAAACGGAAACACCACAACATGATGGAAATGGCTTGCTAGAATGTTAAAACATAAAGATACGTGACGAGTAGACGGTAGACGAAAATACGAAACGAAGCAACAGCAGCAACCGAAGAAGAAGAAGGCAATCATATTGAAACGCTGATAACTGCCGTCTTGTTTATTGCGAACCCAATTCGGTACGAATAAACCGTACGCGCGCAATCATATACTAATCATAGTGAATGAACAACGAGTTCTTAACACTCTCATGATGTGCTCGCGATCAGGTTGATCAGTGTGCGCATATGTTATATGTGTGGCAGCTGTGTGGCAAACAGTTCCAGAACCGTCCTATTTGCAAAAGTAGCTCATCTCAAAATTGTTTGCAAGAATAAACAAAGTAACATAGAGCGAATCGAAAAAAACGAGACGAACAAGTAGTAGAGGAGACGATACAACGAAGAGGCAAGTGTTTTTTGTGTATCGCGAGAGAGAGAGAGAGAGAGAGAGAGAGAGAGCGCGCGCCTATTAAAAACGGATCACATTGAAATTGGTGATTGAAAAAAGAAGAAGAAGAATTCGCTGATGAGATCTGCGGCGCTGCACGTTTTCGGCGGAGATAACTAGTTATCGGTAAGTACATAAAACTATTATCTGTTCGTTTACTATAATACATCTTGAAAGCAAGCAGCGCTCGGCAGTAAAAATGAAGCTCAAACCGAACGAAAAAAAATGCATTTCCTGACTTAACGAAACTCTAACCGACATCATTTCGTCATTATCGATCGAATGGCAAGCAATGCATTGCAATTGCCACGATGCTGCCTATTACAATACAAAGAAATAATATGGATAGACCGAATGAGGTAGAAAGCTCTTAACAGGCCAAGTAGATCAGATCCAGAAAAAGACCATGTAAATATTCCACGCCACTCTCGGATTCTATTCGGAATTGTTGACATTAAATTGAAGTCGCTATTAATGCGACTCAATTTTCAGAACACGTTTAACGGCAATCGATTCAACGATTACAAGTGATCCATGCGATCGGAGCTTGGTGCGCGCGTACCATCACGTAAAAACCGTTCCAATCATCCATTTGAATAGTAGTTACAGTTTTAACTTCTTACCTATTTGCTTTTCCTTCTTCACTTCATAACGCTCACCATCGATTCATTCTGTTTTAACATCATTTTCTCCCGTTTTACACATTCAACATATTCAGTAAGTCGCATCGAAAACAAAGAAAATCGCAAGCATTTATTACCGTTTATTGTTTTCAAGCAAAAGCTACTTTTTGAGTGTGTCAGATCAATGTGTCTTTCTCTTCCTCACTCTGTGGCTCTCTCTTACTTTGGTCGACGGCAAGATTACGCATCCTAACATTGTGAATGCATGAACAACATAAATCGACACGCACACAGGCAAACTTCAAATGCCGCGCTTAAATCACGTTCAATAGAAATGAGCTTGTGCAGTGTGTAACAAATTCTTTTCACGCGCTCATTAATTATAGTGTTCTTTTGTATTCAATTATCGCATAATTATTGTAAAATTGTACCCAGTGCCCTGGTAATTGAACGTCACAAACATTTATTGACGAATGCTGCACCGCAGTAGCAGTATTCAAGTACTACCGTGATTTCTCTTGCGTTGAAACACCTCATTCGATTTCTTGAACTCTCTGTCTCTCTCTCTCGCTGTCTCTATTTTTCGGGTTGATTTGTTGAGAGTTGCCGCGAAGTCTCTATCAGATGGAACAATCGGCCATATGATCGCAAAGTGTATGTTTGTGTGCACGAACGTGATTAATGCATCATGTTTTTCTTCCGCTGACATTCGCATTATTGTTAAATACAAACGCAACACGATTAAAAATTCATTTTTCCCATCATTCTAATTTCTCGGAGGCATTTCGAGCGATATTTAAATTGTTGTTAAGCGCGTAATAGTTTTCTCTGTTGCCTGCTGCTGCTGCTGCTCATTTGCGTTTTGCGAGACTGTGTGCGTGTGTGTGTGTGTGTGTGCGCGAAAGCGTCTGATTTTGAATACGGATATGAATAAATAGACCGATGAAACGTTTTTTTTTACTATTGGCAGTCACTTTCAAGAACAAGATTTTAATCAACAAGCCATTTTTTGCTGTCTGCCCATGTATGCGTGTGTATGCTGAGGTATATATATTTTCGAAACTATGTCGCATCATTTCATGGATTTATACTTAACGGTGCCGTTGTTGTTCATCATCATCGATTCATTTTCTGATTTGCCGAAAATAAAATGAAAAAAAAAAACAACAACAACACCACGTATCCAAATTGATAGATCCATTTAAATGAAGCGAGTAAGTCGAAGGTACCGTTGCACACATTGTACGAGACTTGAACCAGAAAAAAGACGGTTAACGGATTTCTATTGTAACATCTTGGAGCTTTATGTCTGTTCATCTGCATGCGCACGTATGAACCAACTGAAAGATTCTATGGTTTTTTGTGTGCAGTTAAAGAAAAACATCATCGCGATCGCGGTTTTTTTTCTCCTCCGATGTTTAGTCTGAATTAAGTTAATTGCTTTTAAAATTGCTCATTTTTCGACGGTTTGTTAAAAGATGACATTAAACATTTGTGTCGCTCTTTCAGATTGATTGTCACACTTGAAAAAGGGAACAGTTGAATGACTGTGTGGCGGAAAAAAGGCGACAAATCCAAATTGGAAAACAAAATTCGAAATGAACACGAACAGTTGAGATAAATGGTTTGGGTCTTAAGCCAAATTGGCTTTTTCTTCATATCTAAATTCGTGTGTATCTGAATTGCGGCCACATGTTATTTTCATATTCATTTAATTTTGAAATTTTGAAACTATTTCGTTGTTTTATGTGTGCACACAATATGATTCGTGAATTAGATTTGTTTTTCTCGTATGTTTTTTTGCTCGATGTTTTTCATTCAACGCTCATTATTATTAATAATTTCAGTCTTAACATAGACGAAATGTGGAGAGATGGAGAAAGAGAGAGAGAGAGAGAGAGAGAGAGAGAGAGGGAGAAAAGCCCAAAATTACGATGTTTTATATCCATAACTTGGTTTTTCCCCTGAATTTTAACGTATTTTTCTTCAATTTTTTGAGAAATCGCTTTTGATTTGGTGTTTGATTTGTAAGCTGAATCTTTTTGCCTATTCATTGTGTTCAAGTATTGATCAAATCCAAGCACGAAAAAATGCTGCGCTTTTCACGAGAATTTTTTTCTTCAGAAAAAAAAATCGTTTTATTTTCACGGTACGGGATTAAATGATTAGTGAGTATTTGTTGTTGTTGTTGTTGAGTATGCTATCGTTTCGTAAATCGTACACTGAAATCCGTTGCACAAACTCAGACATGCGCATATATATATATATATATATATATAAAATGTATGCCTCGATCGGTGAGCTGCCGTCATTGGTGAAAAGAGCATTGCCTGCCCATCATGCACACACATACACTTTTGTACACATATCATGATTAGCGGTTGTAACGTCCGAATTGTGTGTTTTTTCATGTCAGTTTTTTCTCTCCATCTTTCATTTCACTACTTTATTACAAAAAACTATCATCATCTATTACATTTGTGATGGATTTGATGTCATAAAATATTGGATTTTATTAGCTACTACTGAACATGCACAATGAATGCTTTGAACGGCAAAGCACGTGTGGATTTTCAAGAGCATATATGCTGTTCGTTCACCCATTACGTTTGAAATTATATTGGATCGCTGAGACAAGAAGCATTCGCTCGTTTGGTCGCTTTATCCGATCTGGCTCGTTCGTTGTGTAACTACTTTTTTGGCCCGATAATGAGGAATGCAAGCAGTAATAAAGCAGCTTATCATATTTGAATGTAGTTTTTTTGTTGAACCAATGCATTTTATCTATGATTCATATTGAAGTATGACCCAACCTCTTTCCGTTTTCGTATTTGTCTTTTTCGGTGTGATTCTCGATTTTTCGTTGTTTTTCTTTCGTTCAAATACCACGAAATTTCCGAATGTGTCCCCGAATGCGGCACAGTTTTATTTAGGTCGGCTACATTGAGTAATTATTACACGTGAAAAACGCAACAATTTCAAGTATTAATGAATAGTCAGAGTAGCCCGAGACAGAATGAAAGAGAGAGAGAAAGAAGAAGAAAACAAGAGGAAACCTATTGCATTTTATCATGATTTCGTATGGGATTGAAACTTGAGCTGAGCGATACACGTAGGCAATGGTCGGTCATAGAACAAATTGAGCGTGTCGCGCCTAAAAAGTCGTAATCGGTTGTTTGTTGGAGATTGTTACACAATCGATACAAATTCCAATCCACATCAATCACCGTAATTGGAATGAGAGCGCGCGCGCGCCTGGCGAATGAATCATTTTCATCCATTTGTCCAACGAGTTTCAGCGGAGGAATGGAACAAAATTATAACATTATTCTCCTTTTTCGCACGCTTGCTCTCTTTTTATCTTCCTCTTGCGGCCGCCCGCTCTTGATGAACCGTTATCAGTATTTTTCTACTGGTCCCTACTGTTTATCGTAAATAATTCATACACTTAAAATGGCCATCCATCTCGACCGTAATCCACCGAATGGTGCAAATATGGATGAAGTACACGATTTTAGTTATTCCATTCGGATAGAGCAAGACCGATGGGATCGATGATCGCAAAGCGATAGAACCATTCGAATGGAGTACATTCCTATTGAACATTTGCAAGCAGTTTGTTTCGCCGATCATATTTATTTGTCATTGTTTGTTGGCTCGTTCGCATGGCTGTTCTCAGCTGCATTTAATTGCAAATGTGCGTGCGTTTTCTTCTTCTTCTATTTCTTCTCTCTGTTTTGTGCCATGTTTTACTGTTATTCATGCATATATGCGTTGCTTGCGCACACCACATCTCATTTGTGTGGTATGTTTGTTATTGCAGCTCATGTTGTACATGTTTTTTACACTCATCGTTAAATCCATTTGGCAGCGGCGGCGGTATGGTTATTATGGCTCCTTTTTTTACGGATATTTCACCGGAAATGGTTGGACATGATGCGCACACATTGTGCTTGCATATGCAATGCACTCTTTGTAATGTCATAATCGTTATACTGTTATTATAACTCTATGAGTAATTCTCAATATTGAATGATTTTCGGGGTTTTTCTCTGTCTCTCTCACTCTCGACTGTCGTGCACTAATTCAAAACACAACGACGAAATGAATAATTTTCGAATAAAAACAACAACAACAATAACGAAACAAATATTTACAAACAAACGGAAAAGACGTTTGGATATTAAAAAAATGAGTAATATTGGCACCAACCAGCCAGCATAAAATGGTCTGCATATCATGCTTCTGCTTTGTTCAGCTATGAGGAACACAAACAATAATGCACACAAAATACCAATCCGAAAAAACAACAACAACAACAACTCACAGCATATAATACAAATACAAAATTTATTAATTGTAAAATGGAAAGTTTACACAATAAAGACGAAAACACTAGACATAACATTTCCGAGAGTCGTTTTCTGAGTGTGTGGCTGTGTGTGTGTGTGTGTGTGTGTGCATGAGAGTCAGAGCCAGTGAGAAGGAGAACGGGTGTGTGTACCCAATTTCAATCACGCTTCCATACTCCATATATACGCTTATGACTAAACAATGGGTCTCTCTATCAATGACGAAAGAATCATATTTTGTTTTCTGTTGGTATAAAGAAAAATGCTTTGATCGATGACTGTGACCAAGTGTTGTTTGCAACACTCACACGATCTTTCGGCCCCTGCGATTTCAATCTATTCAGACCGAACTATCTTGGCTACCTATACCGTTCTGACTGAGCGAATCAGTTTAATGACGAAAATCAACAGTTTTACAAATGGACATTTTTCTTCTCGGCCTTTTTTATCGTTTCTTAGACATTTTGGCTCATAGACAATAATTTTGAATGTGTTCATACGTTTTTTTGTTTATTTAAGTGGCAGGTGTAATAATAATTTCTCTCCACCGAAAATGCACCACAAAAACTCTTCCAACAGTTTAATTTATACGGGCCGCAACGATGAAGCCATATCGCCAATTTAAAAAAAACATCTTCGCGAATAATAAATCCATCCGTTTGAGTATATTTTGTGTGCGATCGTCATCATGCAGGGCATATTAATGATTCGGAAACAATTGAATATATACACGAATTGTATGTATTAAAATTTAAAAAAAAAACGTATGAAAACACCGAAAATAATTAAAATTCAGGTAAATAACAATATTTTTTTGGCGCTGGTTCCACCGGCGAATCGTCCGACGGTCCCGACGATCATTCGCTTGGCAGCACCAAAAATTGAATTTCCAAGTAGAAAAACACACACACACACACACACACTACTGGGTTGCTCGATTGTATGCATGGCAAGCGCATTCATTTCGATACAACATGAGCTTCTCTGTCTTCTACCACCGCTTGGCACGTTCAATTTTTTTCGCATCTTCTTCGGTTGTTCGTTTTATGTTTCATGATTTTTGTGAGTTTTTATCGTCATGGAAATCGAACGAGGTACACGCATCGCATAGATCTGATCAAGTGCCACAACGATGTACCACTAATTGATTGCAATATTTTGTTGCCATTCGATGATGTTTTTTTGTTCATACGCAAATCAAATGTCAGTTTTTCTGCATCACACAAACGAATGGCAAGTGTCAGATCTAAAGATCTCATTTTTTTAAGAATAAAATTTCGTTTTCCACAAATAATTCTGCCCCCAGAAAGAAACGCTCCAATCAAATGATTCTCGATTCATATTAAAATCGACAAAGATCGTCACTTGGCATGAAAAAACGGAAAAACCCGGAAAACCAGCAGCAAGAAGTATTTGGGCTCCAGCTTTGGCTTTCTCTTCTGTGGCATTTGCTTGTTTTTTCTGCTATTCGCTAAATGTTGGATTTTTGTGTGTTTGACAAGCGTTCATTATGAATGAATTGAGTAATAGATTTTTTTTTCGTCGTTGATTCACAATCACTGTCATGTTTTTCCATTCATTCACAATAACAAAATTTTTTGCGATGTCAAAAAGAAGTATATTAAGTGAAAGAAACGAGAATAGATACGAAAAAAGTGAATAATATATAGTGTACGTTTGGTTGTTGCTATGTCTTTTTTTTCTTTCTCTTCAATTTCTTCAATCATTTTTCGGAGTGCAGCAAAGTGTTACGAATTCACTGCTGACTAATAGAAAAGAAATCATATCCCAAATCTGCTTTAGATTTTTGACAGCGCGAACAGAGAAACAAAAAACATTCAAGTAAACCTTTTCTAATACGAACTCACTTCAGAGTCACTGCAAAATGTCAATAGAGAAAAAAAGTAGAAATGCTATTCAATTTGCTTGTGTTTTTTTTCTTTCATGGTAAACTTTGACATGAAACTGAAAGAAAAATGAGTGGCCAATTTAGTGTTTATCGCAATTTATGCTTAGCTTTCAGTGAATGTTCTGCCCTGAAAACTGCACACAAACATACAGACACATACACACACATGTATAATATACGCACGATGTCAGAATTCAAAATGGCACAACACTTACGGGGCCGGTAAAATTGGCTTTGGAAACAAGCCAAACGAGTAAGACAGAGTGCTGGCGAGAAATGAGAAGAAAAAAAAACACTAAATGAAGAAGAAGACGGGAGAAAAAGCCGGTAAACACGGTTTCGTTGAGTGAGCGTACATCGCCTTTTGTTCGCAAAGATCATTGAATTCTTGATTTCACCAGGTTTGCTGTTCGCTCGACTCGACTCGAGTCGATTCAATTTATATGTTCGTATGTGCTTGTGAGTTTGTGTCTATTCTGCGCCCTCGAATCGCTTCATTGTATTTTCCATCTCAAGCGATCCGATCAGAAAAAATCATTACAAAGCATTACAAAGCAATACCAACGCACATTCACAAGAATCATTACCTCAATATCGCATCAAACCTCGTGCGAATGAAGCGAAATGAAGGAAAAAAACACATACACGCTATTTAACGATGTGTTAGTATATAAAATGATCTTAAAATTATAATTAAAGTATTTGGTGGCAGTGGAAAAAAAAAGAGTTACAAGCATCGACGAAAAAAAAAAATCGACGAAACATCTCTGGTACATCAGGTAGAATTAAAACGAGCGAAAGAAATGGCAGAAAAAAGAAGGTGAACGAAGTGAATAAACCGAAATGAGTTATTTCCGTTGGCAAATGTTGGATCGACTCTTCTTGCCGGTCATATTTCTATTGGCACACGCAAATTTTTTGATATATATGTATTTTCGGTGCATGAACAATTAATTCATTTGAATCTGACGTACAGCAGAACGTGTGTGTGTCTGTTTTTCTTATTCAGCAGCTGTTTTTTTCTACTTTGATCGCACACTTATCTTGTTCACTTGTTCGTTCGTTCCCTCGCCCATTCCAACCATCTTAATTGATCTCATCTTAATTCAAAGTATTGCGCTCACGCATCATTTTTATTCATTCTAAAGCCATGAAATATTTGAATGGAAAAACACACACTCCGTTTTCAGCTACTGGTGAGACTGAATGGTGTGTTTGAGAGTGCTGTTTGTGTTATGTCGCGGCAATCAATCGATTCGCAGGTGCTAATTGTTGCCCACCGTCACAGAAATATTATTTGAGAGCATTTTTTTTCCATTTTCGGACTCTCGACATACGTATCGATGGCTAGAAGCGTGAAAGTAAGCTTCTATGTCCAATTGAAGATCTACTACTCAATAAACTGTGCACGCGGTGTGTCTAAGCGGTGTTTGAGTTGATGAGAGTGAGTAATTCGCACTGAGCAAATAAAAAAAAATGGAAACATTTGCGTTGTTTAATTAGATCTTGAATAAAAAATTCAGCAATAAACAACAACAGCAACAATACAGAAAATTGACTCACCATAACGATGAAACGACTAGTTTGGCCCGCAGTTTCAGTACAATGATAATTGTTATTGGATTTTAATTAGCAAACTGATGTGTTTTTCTTTCATACGCCAGCAATTTGATTAGCACCAATTTTGCCGTTGGCTAGCATAGGGAAAAAGAATCGATCATTCCTATGTGGCAGAAAAGTGTAGCATAAATAAAACTATTTAAGTATCCGCCTTCATCAAAATTCCCATCATTCTTCTTCCATTCATAAATATTGTCGATTGGGAGAAAAAACGATCTCCACATGAGTGTTTGGTTAATTGAGCCTTAGCTCGAATGTTAAAGGTTTACTTTCGAATGAAAGAGTGCAAGAAATTTTGACAGAGAAGGAAGAGTGAAAAAAAATTTAAATTGTCGACAAAATCGATTTTGGCCAGATCAATGGATATTTAACGTCACGAACACCGCGATTTAAATCAGTTTACAAAAGGCTAAGCCTAACTTCATTTGCCGGTGAGCTGACAAACAGACGAGGAGAAAAAAATATATAACCGTTAGAAATGAGTAGGAAATTTTGAATAATTGTTACACTTTTACGTAACACGCGTATTTGACCAAGGAGAGCAGATGAAGAGAGTAAAAGAAAAAATACAACTAACCTTATATAAGTGAAATGAAGTTGAAACGGAGGAACGGTGCTGTGCTGCTTTGCGCACACAGTATGGTTTCATAGCCGATTAAGTTGCTAAAAATATATAATGCTTTCCTTCTTGACATTTATACTGCATAATGAAAATTTTGAACGAAAAAAAAAATGAATCTAAACCATAATTTTTGTTTTGTCTTCTTCTTCTCCGTGTATTTTTTACAGTAGCAGTGAAAAGTGGATACGAAAACGAGGCGTTTGAAAGAGGGAAAATCTGCGAAGCCCAACCGAGCCGTTTATCGAAAATCGATCGATGGTCGAAAGACGTGCGACAAAGACAAATGTGTGAATAAATACCAGTAAAAACTGTTTGGTGGCAAGAAAAAAAAAAGAACCAGCGAGTGAAGCCTAGCAAATAATCCGCTGCGTACAAATTAGTTGTAATCGTGAAAAAAAAGTTCTACAAGGATTTCTCCTCCACCTCGACATAATCCCAAATGGGTGTATATGAATTCAGGCGATTAGACGTGAATTAAACACAAAGAGACGGAAGTAACGTAGCGAAAAAAAGAGAACAATGACAGAAATCTTCAAGAAAAAGAAAACTGGAATCTTTTGACAGAAAAGAAAAACATAGAGACACAGACCAAATACAGACGCACACAAAGGAGACATCGATAAAAGTACATGGAATGCAATGGATGTGTGCCTTCAAATGTATATTGTAAATAACAATGAAATGCGATAATGTAATTTGATGTATTTAAGCATACGTTCATGTACGTATAGCGAGACGAAGTGATAAAGACAGAGAGAGATATTGAAATTTAGGCCATTTGTAAATGCTTATCAGTTGTGTGTGAGCGCTCCGAGTTTCGAACAGAGTGTGTTGTGTGTTAGGCTCAAGCGTGTGTTCATTTCTCCAGTTTATCGTTGTTGATATTCTGCTGGTGCTGCGTTAACGAACAACAAAAGAAAGTGTGTGCATTTTATTTTCATTTCTAAAATATCATACATATATATATATATATATATATATATATATTTACGCATTGGTGGGCCTATCGTGGTGGTTTGGCGTGAGATTCCTTTAATTGCTTAATAAAGCAGTTTTGTGGTGTGTTAACAGTTCAGCGTTGTCATCATATCCGCTTTTGTGCGTTGAAATATTACTCATGTCGACCCATTAACAATAATTTTATGTTCGTGAGCTTTAAACACACATACTTGGCCGGGGCCTAGCGCATTGCTATTGACAAAACAGAAGAAGAAAATAAGCGTGTTCATCGCATAAAAAAGAGATCAGACAGTGTTTGACTACTCTCGTGATGTGTTGTGCACTTTATTTGGGCATTGTGTGTGAAGATCGAAGAAGCGCATTTGCAATTCATCGTGCAAAATTAAACAACGAAAATGAGCAATAATACAAATAGTGGTGGTGTTATAATACGTTCATCATCCACGGAGGATGGTAACGAAGCATATGATGCTCGTTTAATTGGTAATCGTATGGAGTCATCGTCGATGAATCGCCAACAAAAATCCGTAAATAATGAGCGGTACGCATCATCGGTGCGTCATTCAGCTGCATTAAATGATCATGAATTTTCGTCGTCCACCACACAAAGTGATGGCAACAGCCATGGTCCACCATTCATCAATGGCGATTTGATTGATTTGTGCGATTCAGTGGTCAATGATCGACGTGAGTATTTAGATGTTGGCTCGAGTCGCGGCAGCGATGGTGATCCAGTTGAAGCAATCAATAGTCAACTGTTGGCCGATATCGATGGAAAATCACATACCGTAAGAGACTGTTATGTATTATACCCAACCAAAGTGTCATTCGACAATACAATATCAGGAACGAAATTAAATCACACGACGAAAAAACTACTGAACAATAGCGTTGATTTGTCGAGTAGTGCGACGCGTTCGTCCGAAACGATTGGCAAATGTAGTGAAAGTACGGCAGCGTCAGCAGCAGCAGCAGCCACAAATGAACAACATCAAACGGTCATTCGTGAATTTAAACGGCTAGGAACGTACTGCACACTTCGACCGGAACAACGGCGAAAGCATTTACTCAAGGTATTGCCAACGTTACGCAAATCCATGCTGTTACAAACATTGCTCGGTTCACATTCATCAAATGCCACCACGAATAGTTCGACCAAAATGAATACAGCCGCTGCCCACACCACTACCAGCAGCAGCTCTAACGAGCTACTAACCACAAACAATGACATCGATTCGCTTCTCATTGATCTGGACGATTTCATAAACGGTAATACGGCGCTCATGCAACGCCACCAAAACAATGAACAATTCACATCCAGCAGCGAATCGATTGCATTAAATTATGATAGTCAAAGCCAAAGATCACTAAAAAGTGATGCCACTACCTCGATCGCATCATCCAGCTATAGTGCGGCCAATTCAAACGAAATCACGGGTAGTTGCATCAAAATTGATCCCGACAAAGTCGAAGATTGCCTACTCGAATTGGACGCCTATTTGGAAGAGATCGATCGTGATTATGTGCTAGCGTGCGCTGCACACGGACCGACTACATCGTCCGCACCATCAACATCGACCGTCTCTGCATCATCACAATCGCTCGGCAATGCAAAGTCGTCGTCGTCATCATCATCAACGAAAATTAGTGCAAGTCTAGCAAATGATTGTTTGGAGAAAACATCGAAAAATCACATTGATCGACTACTTAACGTGGATAATTTGCTCAGTTGTAACGGTGGCAGTGTCGGTTTGTCAGCACAACAAACCAATCAACAATTGATTGACAGTTGCAGCATCAAAACGATGGATGATACACGACCACGACAACAACAACAACGACGATCAACAACGACAATTTGTGGTGGTGCATCGAACTGGCAGCAACCGATTAGCAATAGTGATATTCAAATGAATCAGTGCGGTGCACAGTCAAATGATGCTAGCAAAATAAATGGCTCACGAATAGCAGACAATAAACGGAAATCCAATGATATTGCCAACGATCAACCATTGAAACGTGGACATAAATTACGTAACACAGTCGCTGTATCGGGACACAGTAATGAAGCGATGCGATTGAATGGCGTTGCCGTTTCCAACACCGACGCCGCTACATCACAAAGTGGTAAGTTGGAAATGATTAAGTTTGGTGTGTTTTGTTTTTTTTTCGTGAATATGTGTCTGTGCAATTTCTTTTCTCTTTGTATCGAGGAAACGTTCACTCGTTAATTATATAGAATACCACAACTGTGATTCATTTTTTCAAGCTATAAATCACGGTTTCGATATCTTTTGTTTTCGTTCATTGAGGTCGATGCGAAGGAGAGGAAAAAAAATCGTACATAATATAAAAATAGAAATTACTTGTGTTTTCTTATCGATTTGTGAATTAAAACATGGATTAATAAGTTTTTGGGGCGATGTTCACACCGTGAATGAAAAAATCAATCCAACTAGCATGCCAATGAATAAAATTCCGCAAATCGAATTGTACGAACGGGAAAATGGATAGGTTGTGTTCGTCGTGCACAAGGGGACGCAATAAAATTTTCAATCGCCTCGAAGCCATTCCCATTTTCCCAGCCCACCTGCAAATAAATCACAAACATACACACTCGAAACAAACCATAAATCATAAATAATGTGATCCAGAAGGAAGATTTAGAAGCATTTTATTGAGCATTTCTTGCTAGCGAAAAACAAAACAATCTTGAAAAATACGAAATAAAAGTCATCATTTTCCATTGATTGCACATTTAAATCACACTTTGTGTCGCAAACAAACTTGAATCGCTGCTTTGAGGCTTTGCGTTTTATGGGAAAATGCACCTTAAAAATATTCGATATTTCATTCGATCTGCTTCTTCTTCTTCTTCCTGTTCGATGTCTTTGGACCAGATAATAACCGACGCAATGGCAAATGGGATTGTTCTCAATGCAACCCTAGTGATAATACACCGATACATCAAAATCGGCCCCATAAATGCTCAGTGAAATTAAGTTATGTGCGTCAGTCGCAATGGAATTTAACGCTCGTTTACTAATTCTATATGTGATAAAATATAGTCAACACACCATTGTTCTGTCCATTGTGTTGTTCCTGATTGAATAATATGTGTCGTTCACACTGTCATGAAATGCCAGCGCCAGTACAATGACAAAAACAACAGTAGAGCGTAAAGAAAAAACGAGGAAAAGTCGATGTGATATACCATATACGTTATTGAATTACACAGCATTAGAAATGGTTTAAAAGAATTAAAATGTTTCGCTTGGGGATTGTTTTCCTTTCGTTCGCCTATTCATATTTTGAGAGAGCGGCTACTTTTAATAGCATTTGTAAACATGCGTTAAGTCACTGCGTGAAAGGTTAATGCATTTTCTGTTAATCTCTATCTCTCGCGCTCTCTCTCTCACTCAAAAAAACCAATTCGAACAAAGGTGAACTCGCACGTGTGCAATAGCTGCTTACTTCGTTCCGTTTGTATATCGGTGTCATTTTTTGTTGTTATTATTGTTGTTGACGTTATTTTCGTTGGATGAATCATCATTGTCCATGGCTCACGGAATATGAAAAGTATTTAACGGCATTTCAATATTTAAATGCTTCACGGAAAAAAAAAATACGGAGAAAAAGAAAAGAATTTCTTATGAAACGGCAATTGAATCGATAAAATTCTCAGTCATCGTTTCGAGTGGTGGTTGCTCGTTGTTGGGCCTGCAACTTTGTTGCGTGATTGCTTTCTTCTTTTTGTTCCGTTCATTTTGCCATTCATTAACTGAAACAAATAGATAATTACGTAATCAGCTTGGTCACAAATGTCTTGAAGAACGTTAGCTTTTCTCCGTAGTTTTATTTTATTTTTGTTCGTTGTTACGTTGTTGGTATTGTTCACCTCAGCTAGAGCCAACTAACTAATTACCGTATCACACAAAAGGTTAACGAATTAATAGCGTATACACTCGACCAAAACAAAAAGACACGAGACAGCACGAAAAAAAAGCAGGCAGCAACAGCACTAGCCAATGAACGGCTCATGAGCAAAATGAGAGACCAGAAGGAAAAAAACTAGAAACAAATCCGTACACAAAGACACACATTGTACGAGAGCATGAATATTGTGTTTGGTGTGTTTCATGCACGTGCTCTAGCCAGTGTCTCCGTTTGCTCTGTAATAATCAAGATTTCGCTGAGAAAAGACAACAACCGTACAACAAAACGGACACGAATTTTGCACAGCATTACATTATTATCAATTCCGAATGTCTCGTTAGGTGTAAATTAAAATTGCAAGCCAAGCTACTGGTTATATTACATACACAAACCAAAACAAACAAACAAACAAAAAAAGATCACACAAAGCGATGGGAAAAACGAATTCATTTGTTTCATGATGTTTCTGCTTCTGACAATTTCAGTTGACGATACACCGAAGCGAACGCGACCAAAAAATGCAGCATTGTCTTGGCGTCGTCTATCAATGCGTAAAACATGCCCGATTGATTTGCCGGAGCAACATTCTTCACCAAGAGGTGCAATCCGAGTTGCACGTACATCGTCATCATCGACAGCAACCGCCGCCGCCACCGCCAACCGATCATTATCGAATATGTCGGCCAATGATTTTGCCACCAATACGAATTACACAAGCCTTCAATTGAATCGAACGAATTACGATGGAAATAATGACAATTATTGTTTCAATGAAACAATGCCACCGTCATCACCGGTTGCCGTAACAAATGCTCGCTTGTTCCAATCGAACGTCATCGGTGCTTGTGAAAATAATCAAATGTCAACGCCATCGAATGGTGTTCAACATCGCGTTGATCACGTCCTTTCCAATAATGAATACATCGATAGTCGAAATCAATTGCCCGAACTGAGCTCTTTGAATAATGAATTTTTGAGCACGATTTTGACAACGCCAAATTATCAACAATCAAGCTCAATTTCCGCATCGTCGTTACAACACGAAACCAATTTTGAGCACAACATCGACGAAGAAATTGGCCGAATCACAATCCCGGCGGCAACGGCAGCGACAGCAGCACCATTCGAAGAATCAAGACCGAGACAATTGGGCAGACGGTCTGAAATGCGATCGCGTATCGTTTCAATTACAGCCGAACGCAGTGCCGAAGGCAATCAGGTACACAGCACTCTACCAACTAACGAACAAAAATCACACTGAAAACAAGCGCTATGACGAAATAATCAATCCCATAATTGTGTTTAATGCCATGCAACTCAACTCGTTTCAAATGAGTTTTGCTTCACTTTGACATTCTTCGTGTTTTCATTTTGTGTGTTTGTGTTCATGCTTTTATTTTTTCTTCTTCTACATTTCTGTTTCTCTTAATCGCTTGTTTTGATAGAGGATAATTGTTAATTGCGATACGGATAATGTACAATGTGCCACGCAACCGAGCTGCTCAACGTCAACAAGTCCTTCAAATCATTCAAACCAACCATCACAATCGTCATTGCAGCAGCAACAGCAGCGGCTATCAAATCAATGCCAATTCCCGGCATCTGAACTTAGCTCAGGTGCATCATCGCGCAATCCAAGCCCAGTATCCATTGGATCGAGCAGTGAATCGAGCTCTGGCGGTTCAACATCTGCTGGTGAAACAAATATCGGGTAAAGAGAAAACATAAATTGAATATTTTTAGTTTTGCATAAATTAGTTGAAAAATAGATGAACTTGAAAAGAAGAAAAAAATTGTTGGCAAACAACAAATGTTGAACGACACCGAAATGAAAAGAAAAAAAAAGACCGGCAAACAAGAAACCGGAGTAAGTGTGCAATGTGTGTGTTCAATTGCTTTTATTACCCGTATCGTATACACAGTTCAATCATAGGTACCATATAGATAGCGCAAATGTAAATACAATTAGAATCCCTACGTAGGTTCAATGCAAGACTATTTCAACGAATATTACCGCAATTATTCAATAGAATGAAGATATCGATGCTATTAAAACATAAATTGGAATGGTGAATGTAAGGTGAGCGAAACACATGCGCGCCGACTAGCAACAAACCCTTATTTGTAGTACTTTTTTCACGATTTTCACGTCAAGGGAACCAAACAGCTTGTGCTCATGCACAACACACCGCACTCGCTTATACGGGTGAACATGTTGGTAGTTGTTGGCGGCCGTGTATCGTTATTATGAAGAAAATCCAATTCGATTACTATGCCAACGGACGACGGTCAAAACAAAAGAAAGAACCTGCAAATGAATGGGCACAATGCAGGATATCAATCATGCCGAAGGACTCGCTCGCGTTTCGCCACCACAAACTTAGTCGCAATGCACGAATCGTTTGACGTGGATAACTTGACTACGAATTCGGAATTTTCTTTTCAATGCATTCTTTTCGCTGAACAATTGTCTTATCCATTTCAAGTATTTTCACACTCTTTGTCTCTCTATATTTTGTGAATTAACTTTAAATCGTGAATGAAATCTAAATGTAGAAAGTTTCAAAAGTGTTAAAGTTCAGTGAATTTTTAACAAAAACGGAAAAAATTATGCCACAGTTAAATTGAATTGAAAAACGACGACCTCATTATCATCGATAAAATGCTTCTGATGATAATCGCAATCATAACTGCACTGAAAGGGTAAAACAAATGAAGAACGATAAATTTGGAGGCTCTTAATTGGGAGTCGGTTTTTCGGTGCAGTTCTAGGAAATGTGTGTATGTGTGTGTGAAACACAAACAAACGAACCAGATTAGCATGTCTAATGAATGATGTTTGTTGAAGTCGATGAAAAATTCAGTGTTTGCCAACTTGTGGTTTTTCTTTTAAATCACCTTGGATTTGAAAGAATAAATCATTCAACCGAGAAAAAAAAACCATTTAAATATTTCAATTAAACGAAATGGTTTTTATTCTTTCTTTGTCATTTCTGTGATTAGAACAACACCGCATAGAAGTATGAATGTGGCAGGCGATACGGTAACGTCGGCATCAAATAATCGAACCAACAATAGCAGCAGTAGTAGCACTGCACAACGCCAAATGAATTCGAAAACGACAGTCTGGCCATTCGGTTTCAGCAGAGTATTCGCCGCAACATGCTGTACACTTGGCCTTTTCAACATTTCACGTTTCTCCATTTTTAGTATAATTTTCGGCGGTGAGTTTCGATCGGTTTTTCCTCTCTCTCATTTGAATAAAACATGAACTTATTTAGATTTCAGCATAATTGTGTTGAAAATTAAAATTCATCCAACTAACCTATCCAACATGGTTTTTCCGATTGCAGCCAATTTCATTGTGCAATTTCTGCTGATATCATTTTTCCTCGGTATTCCGATGCTTTGGCTGCAAATGTGCTTGGGCGCAAATATTAAAGGTGGACCGATCTCAATGTGGCGCGTTAGTCCAATTTGCAAGGGTATCGGCATTGCATTGGTGCTGGTCCAAGCGCTGATGACAATCTATTCGGCTGTTGGCATTGCATGGATGCTAGTGTATTTGCGAGATTCATGCGTTGCGGCCCGTTATCCATGGTATCGATGGCAGGAAATTTTTGAATTTTTTCGTGGCCCATCCGATAACGGCATTGCAATTATGTCAAATACGAGTGAACCATCGTCAACATCGTCGAAATTGGGTGAAACGGTTGCCGATTATTTCAATGGTGTGATTTTGCAACGATACCAACTAGGACCAGGTGGACGAGCATCGAATGGCAATGGATTGGGCGCGGTGCGTTTTCAATTGGCATTCAATTTATCCGTTGTTTGGCTCATTGTATTCGTTTTACTGTGCAAAGGTTTGCGATTGTATGGCAAAGTTGTGATTGCTCTTGCGTCACTGCCAATGATCGCACTGTTTGCATTGACCATCAAAATGTTGACGCTACTCAATTTATCCGGATTTCAAAACATTTTCCCCGCTACCGATTGGCAGGAATTCTTCACCTGTAGCCAAAGCTGGCTGTCTGCGGCGCAAGAAGCATTTTTAACATGGGCCCTACTCGGCGCTTCAATCATCTCAATTTTTAGTAAAACGGCAAAGTTTCAACAAGACGGTGACAAAGTGTTGCGACGCGATGCACTGCTTGTGGTTGCGTTTACATTGATCGGCTTGTTATTGGCCGCTATCTTTGGGAATGCATGCGTTCAAATTTTGAATGATCGTGGATTTTTCTATTTTCCTGGTAGTTTTGAGACCATAACATCGTCAGTTTCACTATTGCCATCGAGCAAACCGTTGCCGCCGCAGTTGGCTACCAGTCTATCGAAATGGCTGCCACGCTATTCGACGTTTCTTGGAGAAAGTTACAAGCGCATCGATCCCAACTCATTCGAAAGTGGCTGGCAACCCATCAGACTCATCACCGAAATATTCCCGGCTACTCTGGCAGCGGCAACACTTGACAACGTTTCGTCATTTTGGAGTTTATTGGGTTTCACTATGTTTTTGGTGTTTGGTTTGGCTCAATTGTGCGCCATGTGGAAACCGCTAGCAACATCATTATGTAACTATTCCGAATCAATATCAGCTACATCAACGACCGTGCTTCTGACGTGCATGGCCGGTTTGCTACTTGGAATACCATTGACAACGGAGAGTGGCATCAATATCATCTACTTTTTGGATTCGGTCATCGGCGGCGCATGGTTCGTTCTACTACTTTGGACCGGTCAAATTTTCGCCATTTTCTTGGTACGAGGTCGACCGTATTCTGGCGATATTCTGGTTAATCGTTTGCATCTCGGTTTGACCTTATCCGCTTTTGTGGCACTCTCTTGGAATTTACTACTTCCAATCGGATTGTTGACACTTTGCGTTCTGCAATACAAAATCTCCTACTCGTATGACTTTTATCACTGGAGCGGAATCATTTCGCAGTCATATTGGCCGATTTGGACGCGTAAAGCAGCTGCATTCATTCAGATTGGCATCTTTCAAATCATTCCCATCGCGGCCATCGTGCAAACGTATCGTTATTTGAGCAAAGGACCACCAGACATACTCGATGTAAGATCTTTTTCTTTTGAGTGAAAATTTGATTTTTGTTCCAACATTTTCTTTTCTTCTCTCGAAATTCGCAGCGATTCCAGTTGCTATATCGGCCGCCAATAAGTTCATCGCAAAGATCGCACAGATATCCACTTCCACGAACGGATCGCAACACGCGTGCAACCTCGAATACCAGACAATCAGAAAGTGCAACCGGTTCGTCATCGATACCAGCCATTGGAATTGCGGTAACAATGGAAAGCAATCCAGTGTCGCTAACATTAGACGATGCGCCACCCAAATACACACCACCGCCATCGTACACAACTGCAACTGGTGCTCGAATCGCAAAACTCCTACGCAATAGTATACGGCGTAGTGTTAGAAGGTATAACAACGTCGATCAATTTAAAGAGAATCCTCATTAATTGTTCTTTTGTCATATTTTTCAGAATTTTGGGCGAGCCAAACTGTAATAATCGTCGTCAGCGTGCCCCGTTGCCAACACATACGCTAGAGTCATCGTTCGATCAAAATCCACCGGAATACTCAACGATCATCTCGGCGGCAACCACATCGAATCATCATGACCATGTTGATGGAATGAACGCATCGGAAATCGACAATAGTGAATTCGGGCCACGTGTTTTGTTCAACAGTGAAACATGTCGTCATCAAATTGTAAACACGCGTCGTCACACCACCACCAATTTCCCATCACAAAAATCGCTGGAGAAAATGGATTCATTTTCATTGACAATGCCAAGACGGCAAACAACTGCCATTTCTTCCACATCAAATGAACGATGTAATTTTCGCAATTTAACTGCACATGATGTTGCACAATTGCTTCGATCCACACAATATACACAGCAATCACTACAAAATGACCATATGACCGACGATACTCTTGCACCCAGCAGCATTGACAGTTCAACATTTCCCATCGGCACCGATGATTTGCAATCTGATGACATCGGTCAAGAGCACGAAGATTTTTCACTAACACGTTCCGTTGAGGAATTGGTGCTGAATGAAGTGCCGATTGGGGAAAGTAGTGCAGCTGCTAACTTTTGTGATAAAAATAATTGAGAAACAACAGAACAAAATAAAACAGAGGAGAAAAAAAATGTTCGAGATGATCCGAATTTGAATTTAACTCTAAAACAATTTATACTAACACATTCCACCCATTTTACTATACTATATGTACAAACCATGTATCATAAATGGTCAATGAATATTGAAAACCGAACAAGTGAAACAAGAATTGCAATTAGAATTTAGTACGCAGGAATTCATAGACGTTAATGTTCAACTAGAAAGAGAACGTAATCGATAGTCAAAACCACTTTAGAAAAATGACAGAAATTATGAGCCTTGACTAAGAACTATTTAGAAATTATAAATAAATAAAAGATATGTAATAATGTACTGTTTTGACTTTGATTCGTCAGCTTAGCAAACTTTATTTATAAATACCCATATGAATAAAAAACACATAATTGAACAGAATTATATTCACATGATATTGACGTTTCATTGGGACGGAACAACAGATTGAATTATATATTTTTTCGTTGATCATATGAAAAAAAGTATTACAACGTTTAGAGACTACGCATAGACCAGTTTTTCGATAACCGATTATTTAAAAAAATTGTTCGTACCCGAAATCATTTCGACACATCTCCAAGATTTCAACATCCATCTAATAATTTCGGATCATTTTTATGGTAATATTGAAAAATTTACACCCAACTCTGGGTAATTTCTAACGTGATTAAATGCCAAAAATACGCTTAAGCGAGGGAGATTTTTCAAAGCAATTTTAACCGTGCAGTATGATTAATGCCATCTTAGCTGCGGCTCGTTTAGCATTCTTTTTGTTGACTCCACGGCCACACACCAATTTTCGTTCCTTCTTGCAGGTAAACCGAAGGTCAACACTAACAATACCCTCCTTGTCTTGCACCGGTTTATCAAATTCTGGATTTGCATTTTGAAATTCGTACAGCTGCCGAACCTTTTGAATCGGTACATTGGCCATGAATATGTTCATAGCTCCTCTTCCATAAGTCGATAAATAACCATCCATGTGGCCTATTGATTGAAGGGAAAAAAGTTACATTTAAAATATGCCATGTGAATCTTTCGCTTTTGCTGAGGTTGAATTGCGCATGCTTATGAATGCTATGAACTTGCCTCAAGATCGTTTCCAGTATCTAAGAATATGGCACCGATTATTGCTTCGAAAACGTCGCCAAGTGCTTTTGGTACATCAACATATTCGGCCATGTCTTGTTCTTCCATCAATCGTACGACATGATCGCCCACCTTATGATTGAATTTAAGTTGAATGTCATAGAAGTCATAGATTGCGTTGCTCAAAGTCGAACTCTGCGATAGAATATGTCTATGAATATTGTATTTTACACATAAACAGGCCAGCGTGACATTGTTTACGAGTGCCGATCGCAAATCTGTTAATTGTCCAGGGTTCTTGTCCGGACAACGTTCAAAAATGAATGCCGTGATAAGGAAATCGAGAACAGCATCGCCCAAAAATTCAAGTTGTTGATAGCATCCGGTGACACGGTTCGTTGGATACGACGGATGGGTCAATGCTTGCAACAAATATGCACGGTCTTTGAATGTGTATCCGATCGATTTCTCGAGATCCCTATGATTCGGTAAAAAGGAATCGACGTCATAATCAGAAATATTCGAAGTACGAAGGCGAGGTGAAGAAAGTTTTGTTTCCAACATTCTGGTTATATCCCTATCGCCGCGCGGTAAAATGCCCATCATTTCCAATGCACTCCTAATAAAAATCACAAACAAAGAAAAACGATAAAAAAAATTCAAATAAAAATCATGGAAAGTAGCGCTGTTTTACCTGTACACGGTCTTCAACTTTGAACATAGGCGGTTGCCAGTCAACTTTGGGATTAAAGTCATGAATTTTTATCATTCCAGGTAGTTTGTGTCGGATCGCCGCATAGCAGAGATTGCGATTACCAACGATTTAACCTTTGATTGTAGTCAATGAACCTTCCTGCCACTCGCTATGCTTCTGGATCAAGTACAGAGATGTGGCAAATTTCAAGAAAGCATCACCCAGTACCTCGAACAATTCCATGTGGAAAACATCAGCCGATGAAGCGCTTGAGAGTGCCGCCAACAGCTCGTGCTGTTCAACGCCGCGAGCATTGGGTGTGAATAGTTTTGTATCAAGGATTTTGATATGCAATTTCTCCTCATTTTCGACATCACACAAAGCAGGCACATTCGGATTGAGTTGAGGTGACAAGAGTCGGTTACTGTTGCTTAGTTTTACCTTGAATTTACTTATCATATTATAAAAATATTTAACATCAACCCCGTATGCGGTGCCGAAGTGCCGTTGCAAGTCAATCAGATTTCCATATTCTGTTCCAAACAGTTCTGTTTCAGCATTTAACCGTGGAATATTGGTGGCAGCCAAAGTCGTGACTTCTTCATCGTCTAAGTATTGTTGATTGCTTGAAATTTGACTCTTTGGTTGATCAATTAGTTTTTTGGACATTTTTTCAATCAAAGGACACGGTGTGTATTCGGCAGTTGGAAGGCCAACGTATTTTTGGATGGTAACACGCCAATGTTCAGCATGCAGAATGGATGGGATGCGATGTAGGACACTTGGAATAATGATTGCTTTTAACCACAAATCGCCTGGAAAACGGAAATTATGACAGAATTCAGGAATCAGATTTACATCACTTCCAATGCGTGTATTTTTTTCGCCATCACCGCGAATTATACAATTCAAATTGGATGTCGTTTGTTTGACACCAAGTAAAAATTGGCTCGGTTCAACGATGCGATCGATGCGTTGACCATATTTTTTCTCCGAATAATCTGCAAAATTTTTGTATGTCTCATCTGGGAATGGGCTGTACGGTGTCATATCTGGTGGCACGTGAGTAACCACAAATCTCATATTCTCATTTTGGTGTGGAATATACCATGGACAAACCACTGTGTTCAACCAATCTTCTTCCTTGTAGACGACATTTTCACGTTCCGATGCAGATTTCGGTTTACATTCCGACCAAGTTTGGAACTGCTCAACGATATTCCAGTCGATTTGACTATTGTTCGTTGGGCAAATCATGAATGAATCTTTGTGATCATACCCGAAAAACTCCTTCCAAATGCCCAAAATATAACGGAAGAAGATGTAGTGGAACCGCTTAAGTTCGGCCAATTTTTCCGGATTGCCTAGAGTTATAAGCCTGGGTTCGTAGCTAACTGAGCATGCAATTTTACCGAATGATTGACTAAATTTCATTGAAGCCATGCGCGGCAGTGGTTTTGCCGTCAAAATGCCATAGCTTCGTGATGATTCATCGAGGAGTTTGTGAAACACTTTGATATTTTTGTCGCTCATATTAAAAGTATCCGACACTGGATTCATTTGGATTTCGTACAAATACAGCTGTATGTTTACTCGTGGCATGCTGTCGATGAGAGCTGCAGGAACTTGAATATCGTGCAGTCGATGATGTTTCTTTGTTCCGGCCTCTTTTGGCTTATCTGCGTTCAAAAAAAAGTGAATGAAATTCGTTAATCAAATTTTTAAAAAAGTCGCCAATCAATTGCCAATCATAGACCATTTACGTCGAAAGAGAGAGACAGATAGAGAAAGTGGTTCAAATCACTCACCATTCTCAAACTGATTCCATGACTTGAAATAAACGTCTTTGTGTAGGTTTAAGCAATTTTTCTAGTCGATTGGGAGTAGATTTTTGGATAATTCACCCAGGCGATATAATTCCATGATGGTTTCAAAGGCAACACTTTTTTTAGCCAATTTCAATGAAGGTAAAGTTTTTCCCTACGAAAAATTATTGCATGCGATTTATTAAAATACCGCGGTCACACCTCATCGATCTCATTTCAAGTAAGTAAATAAATACAAATCAAAATAGACGAGAACAATTTCGAAGGACAAGCGTACGTCTAGTAGTCATTTGACGCGCTCACACAACTTATCATTCACACTTTCATTGCATACTGTTCTCGTCTATCTTTACATCGCTTCGTACACCACCATATAGACCATTCGGGATGATAGAAATTATTTGACAATCGACTTACGGTCATTTTTTCTTTCAACGGTGACTGGATTGGTAGCAGAAGACTCGCCGAAAAACCATTTTTAATGGTTAAACTCATTTTTTCGTGTTGTGTATAGTTCGAGTCTGGTGCTAATACAGTGAACATATCTTTCGGTAAACCAACGGAATGGCCGAGTGGTAATCAACGATCGCCAATCCATCGTCGGTTGAGAATGATTCGTTGTATTTTTGCTCAGTGGCTCTATCGATGCAATCCTGCTCCGGTGGTTTTCGGTCAATTGCAATGTCTGTCAAGTGCTGAGAAGATATAGATGTTGATTAATTCATGCGATGATCTGCAGCAGGATTGCTTGCTATCAACAATTGATTGAATGGAACATACTTGCTGTAAAATTTCGCTAACTTCTCGCCATTCGATTAACTTTTTCTGAAGCTTGTTCTTCTCATTTGTCATAATCACATATTGACTGTTCCTCATACGAGCCCGTCCTTTCATTTGCAGATAAGCTCGAAAGTGAAGCGGTTCATCATAACAAATGACTAAATTACATTCTTGTAAGTCAATGCCCTCTTCCAGCACGTTAGTAGCGATGATTAAATTAATTTCGCCTGTCTTAAATTTCTCCAATACTTTGTTGTTATTTTTGTTGCCAATCAAAGTTTCAACTGGGTCAGACATATTGGAATTTTGGCCGACCATAAAATCCACGTTGACATTCAATTCCGGATAAGCTTGGAAGAAATCTCTTACCACACTGCATAAGATACGAGCTGTGTTTCTCTCTCTAACAAAAATCAAACCTTTTATCGGTTGGTCGGGATCTTCTTCAACAAATTGCTTCAAACTTTCTAATAGCTTTTGTACATGTTGCGATGAATTTGTGCGAATTGTTTCTGGATCATTTTCCAAAATTGGCGATGATGTTGGGTCTTCTGGAATAAGCGCCTCAATGCTGCACACTTGGTTTTTCACCTCTGAAGTATAGGTACTTCCCACTTCAATTTATAAAATTTGAAGTAAAATAAATGAAAAACTTAACGGTTTGACGAATAACGAACCATTTTCCTTTTATATAAATTTTTTTTTCAGAGAACCGAGATAATCTTCTATCACCGATTCTTTTTTACGGTCAGAGGTCTTTTCATTTTATTTCCCAAATGATTTTATTCCGTTGAATGTAATTAAAATATTATATCTTTTCGAGATATTCCTAAAGAAACACATGCCTACGCACCTGATCTAGCAACATTCTGGACAATTTTGATAAACACGACAAATACACGAAATATTCCAAACTATTTTCATAAAATATACTGAATTAAAATAAACCGCTTTCAATGAATCACATGCAAATTATACGGAATACGAAAGATGCGACACCAACAACAGTTGTTGGTATACTAAATCAAGAATGAACACGCACTCCACTTGTCCGGAACAAACAAATACGAGCAGCTGATTCAAACGATTTAAATATTGTGAAATCCAGTGCACCAAGTGTCATGTAGCCGAGTCGTTGCCGGTACGTGTGCTGCGTTTCATCATAGCGTCGCTTCGCATTGCATGCGTATCGCATTGTGAAACGATATTCTAGATTATTCTCATGTTAATATATAGCGCGAAGAGAACGTCAATACGCCATTCGTCTAAGGCGCGTTTCTACATTTGATGTACAGAATGTATTTTTCTTAACGCACATGAGTCATTTCTTTCAAACAGCTAAATACCGGTGCATAAACAATATGAAAATTGTAATGTATTCCATGGCAAGCAATAAAACGCACAGAAAAATTAAACAATGCATTCATTTTGTATTAATTTCATTTGCAAAACTTTATTTAGATTATAATTGATACGTGATAACATCTTTATTAAAGATTTTCTTCTGAGCACATAATTAAAAATGTGCATATTTTAATCGATCATGATTTGTATCGGATTAAGGCAGTTTCAACATATATCATTCGTTTTCATAAGCCAAATTCAAAAATATTGTCGGAGCATCTATGTTTTGATATATTCATGAATGCACTTTTTTCATTATAGAATCATAAAAACTGTCAAAAAATTGAATTTCTTGTCTATCGACACGTGAATGATTGACAAATGTAACGCGCAAAATTAAGATTACTTCGTTAATATTTGATAATTTTGGGATGATTTTATCCTCTAATGCATACAACCGCCTCTAGACGGGCAATATTTGAATGCCTGTAGAACGTAAACCGTACATCGGATCACATTGCTTCAAAGAGAATTTTTATTCGTCAATATTTTCTCTTTATTTTTGTCTGTCGCAATATTTGTCTTTGTAGTGTGATTGTAAAGTTATAAACAAAATTGTGTGCAAAAACAAAAATTTGACAAAATAAATTATTCGAACTCCAAATTAGACACATTTTTGACACTTTTAAACAATGGATTTGATTGTTCTCTGATTTATGTCAATCGCATCTCCATGAGGAATCCAGGATTATGAATATTTTTTTAATTATCTATGGCCAAAAATCAACCAAGTACCAGTACTCCCAGCCCTGGGAAAAATTAATGCATTAGAGGGTTAATTACCCGCAAAAATAATATCAACTTTAATGAATAATAAAATCAATATGATTATTGCCTTTCACAAGCAATTAGCATCACTTAACATATTTTTAAGGCGACTTTCAATATAATTAAATTTGTAATATGCGAATATATGAAATCATTTAATAAAGGAAATCGGGATACAAACATGAAAAATATATAAAATTCATACGAAATTGATTTGGATTTTTTTTTTCGTTTTCAGATAATGATACTCTTTTCTCTTGACAAAGTTAAAGTCAAATTGAGTATGTAGCTTTATTTTTTGTAACTTGATGAGAAAAAAAAGGTAAATATATAATGGAATTTTAATTCGACTTCGAACAAAATAAAGGAAATCAAATAGAATATTTTCTTTCATAAATCACATATGTTTTCGTTTACATATTTCATAGTTCCATGGATGAGATTGAGGGTAGTGCATATTTCTTGACAATTTTTATGTTGCTAAAGTATGTTTCACTCGTGGTTTTTTGGGCGATTTTCATTTTAATGACAAGAAATACCGTATCTTTGCAAGAATTATTGGTCTTGTACACAACTTTTACAGAAGACTTTCATCGTTCATCTGTTGAAATAAATAAATTATTTCAAGATTTGCTCACCACTTGAAATTGAACTTTAAAACATACTCTACTTATTCCAATACAAAGTCTGTGAAACATACACCACTCTCAATTTCACCCATGAAATTGTGCGTTGTTTTTTTCTTATCTTAACATCTAGTCAATTTCGATAGCGCCAACTTAGCTCCAGCTCGTTTGGCATTCTCTTTGTTGGTACCGAAGCCGTGCACTAACAAAATTTCACCATTGCACGTGAAACGAACATTAACCAACACAATGTCCAACTCCTCATCGACCACTGGATCATCGAATTCCGGATTTGCGTTCGGATATTCGTACAGCTGCCGAACCATTTGAATCGGTACTTTGGCCATGAATTTGTCCAGTTCCTTCTCCATCAGCCGATAAATAACTTTCCATGTAACCTGTTGATAAAAGAAAAAAAATTACATTTGAAATAAACCATATGAATCTTTTGTTTTTGTTCAGCTTGAATGATCCAACTAAACGTTCGAAATAATTCCGAATGATTTCAGCGGATTTTGTTCCAGAATACCGGCACTGACAATAGCGAAAACACAGTGGGTAATTTAATGTTTTACACTATATGTTTTTGGGTAGCGGACATAAGTTCCCAAACGGACCGGTCCGTGGTCCGTGGTCCGTCGGTCCGCGGACCGACATTAAGTTTCCACGGACCGACGGACCGTACTCACGGACCGACGGACCGGACTCACGGACCGACGGACCGGATTCACGGACCGACGGACCGTTTTTAGTTTGCATTCTTTGAATTCTGACAATGGTAAATGTTTTATGCTTATTAAGAATTCCGTTTGTTAGCAAAATAGCTATAAACTTACCTCAAGATCATTTCCACTGTCCAAGAATATGCCACCGATAATTGCTTCGAAAACATCACCCAAAGTCTTTGGCACATCAATATAATCGGCCATTTGGCATTGAACATCTTTTTCTTCCATCAGAAGCTCAACGTGATCGGCAACTTCGTGATTATGCTTGCGTTGAAAGTCAACGAATCGATTGACTGACTCTGTCAAAACGGCGTTTTGCGATAAAATGTGACCGTGAATGTCGTATCTTACGCATAAACAGGCCAGCGTAACGTTGTTCACTAGAGCTGATCGCAAATCCGTTAATTGGCCAGGATCCATGTGCGGACAACGTTCAAAAATGTATGCTGTGATTAAGAAATCGAGAACAGCATCGCCCAAAAATTCAAGTTGTTGATAACAACCAGTGACGCGGTTCGTTGGATACGACGGATGGGTCAATGCCTGCAATAAATATGCACGATCTTTGAATGTGTATCCGATCGATTTCTCCAGCTTCTGATGATTGGCCAAAAAGTAATCAACGTCATATTCGAGAATTTTCGTACGAAGACGAGGTGAAGAAAGTTTTGTTTCCAACATTCTGGTTATATCCCTATCGCCGCGCGGTAAAATGCCCATCATTTCCAACACTTTGAAGGTTCTTTCAACACCAATCGATTTGACACATGTTCCAAGGATGGCTTCGACACAATCGGCACATGTTTTGTCCGACACTCGTTGCTTTCCGAGAAAGTTTTGCATTGTGGAAAGTTCACCACCCTCAGCGCCATCATCCATGAATCGTTGCACATAAGATGCCAAAGAAACATCCGATACCTCACCATTTTCAAGCTCAACATTTGATAGCGCTAGCTTATATAGCAAATCAGGTGTTACGTTGTAATCCTTCATGTATTCCTAATGAAAAAAAAAATGAGAATCACGAACAAACAAAAAACGATTAAATTTTGCGAAAAAATTCATGGAAAATTGCGTTGTTTTACCTGTATGCGGTCTTCAACTTTGAACATTGGCGGCTGCCAATCGTCTTTCGGATTAAAGTTGTGAATTTTAATCATTCCTGGCAAATTGTGATGGATGGCCGCATAGCAAAGATTGCGATTGCCTACAATTTGACCTTTGATTGCGGTCAAGAAACCTTCGTGCCAATCAGTGTGCTTCTGGATCAAGTACAGAGATGTGGCGAATTTTAAGAAAGCGTCACCCAATACCTCAAACAATTCCATATGGAATACATCGCCCGATGAAGCACTTGTAAGTGCCGCCAGTATTTCGTGCTGCTCAACGCCACGAGAATTTGGTGTCGATAGCTTTCTATCCAGAATATTAATGTGTAATTTATCCTCTGCAGGAGCATCACACAAAGCCGGCACATTGGTGTGGAAACGATGCGGTGAGAGCAAATTGTTGTTGTGATTTTTGCTATCCAATGAAAGACCATTGAGAGCACGATTCATGTACTGATAAAAATAGTCAATGTCGACTTCATAAACATTATCGAAATGTCTTTCAAGATCCACGGGCTCTTGAATTTCGGATCCCAAAATGGCTGTGTCAGCATCAAATCGGGCAACATCACCAGCTTTTAAGAGTTTCGCCTGGCTTTCATCGGTTCGTGGATGTACGATCGAATTTTGAATTGCAGCTTTGGCATATCCAGTTTTATTTTTGGCCATTTTCTCAATCAACGGACTCGGCTTGTAATCGATGATTCGCAGACCAACATAATTGTTAATGGTGACACGCAGATTTTCAGCATGCAAAATGTACGTGATACGATGCAGGATACTTGGCATATTAATTGCTTTCAACCAAAGATCGCCCGGATAGCGGAAATTGTGGCACAATTCGGGGATCAAAAATTCCGGTCCTCGTGGTCGAGGTCGTGCATTTCGACGACCATCTTCACCATCACCAGCATGCAATCGATTCAAATGAGTTGTTATTGGTTTAACACCAATTAAAAATTGGTCACCGTTCACCACTTTGGTAATGTCGGGATACTTGCTCAGTGCATAATGGGCATAATTATCAAATTCATCATTTGGGAATGGGCTGAGCGGAGTTTGATGCGATGACACCTGTGTCACAACATATCGAATGGTTTTATCGGCTCGATACCATGGACAAATCACGCTGTACAACCAATCTTCCTCCCTATATACGCAATTCATACGATCTGCAACGGTTTTTCCCTGTAATTCCGACCAACTTTGGAACTTTTCAACGATATTCCAGTCGATTTGATGATTTTTTGTTGGAACAACCACAACTGAATCCTTGTGATCATACACGAAGAACTCCTTCCAAACGTCCAAAACATTACGGAACAAAATACAATGGAAACGCTTGAGTTCCGCTAATTTTTCTGGTTTACCTAGAGTAACTAGCTTGGGTTCAAAGCTAACTGAGCATACGATTTGACCGAATGATTGGAAGTATTTCATCAAACCCATTCGTGGCAATGGTTTTGTTGTTAAAATGCCATAGCTTCGCGATGATTGCAAAAGTTGATGGAATATTTTGATATTCTCATCGTTTGCATCGAAGAATGTGTCATTGCCCACTTCGAATTTTGGCTCCATTTCGATTTCGTACAGATACAGCTGTATATTCACCTTTGGCATACTATCGAAAAGAGCCGTTGGAGTTTGAATAGCATGCATTCGATAGTTTTTCTTTGTGCCAGCTTCTTTTGGGTTATCTGTGTGGAAAAAATGAAATGCGTTAATCAATTTTTCGCCTGAAGGAGATCCTGATGTTATGTATTCAGTAAAAACAGTTTCAATTTCAGATTATTGATCGTTTTGAGGAAAATGACAGAAAAAAACACATAAAACAAAATTTAAATCACTCACCACCTGTAAACTGATCCCACAATTTGAAATAAACGTCTTTGTACAGATCCAAACACTTTTGCCTGTTGATTGGCAGCAAATTATCAGTGAGTTCACCCGATTTATGCAATTGTTTGATTGCCTCGAATGCGGCACTTCTCTTTGCCAACTTCAATGTGGGCATTAATTTTCCCTGTAGACCAAATTAATTGATTAATTCATTTCATTTGGATAGTATTTGATGAATCAATTGAACATCATTTCGACTTACCGTTATGTAGTCTTTTAACGATGACTGCATCGGTAGGTAAATACTACAGGAGAAATGATTTTTGTTCGGTATTTCTTTCCACTCTACCGCCGGAGTAGTGAACATATCACTTGGTAGGCTCACACAATACCGATTAATCAACGCTGTGGCCGAGTTAAAATCTACGGTGGCACCTTCTTTAGTCGTGTATTTTTCGTTATGCTTTTGCTCGACGGCTTTTTCGATGTCATCTTGCAGTGGTGGTGGTCGGTCAATGGCCTTGTGCACCAAATACTGATAGAAATACACAAATTTTACGAAAAGTTTTAACATCAAGCATGCTTCAGTTATAACATCCGAATATAACCTACGAAAATGAATCGAATTGACTTACATCTCTTAGAATCCTATTGATTTCTTGCCATTCGGTGGCCTTTTTCTGGAGTTTGTTATTTTCTGCCGCCTTTGTCATAATCACATATTGACTTTGCTGCATTCTTGCACGTCCTTTCGTTTGCACATAAGAACGGAATGTTTTTGGTGTATCGTAACAAATTACCAAATTGCATTCTTGCAAATCAATCCCCTCCTCCAAGACGCTGGTGGCGATTATCAGATTAATTTCATCGCGTTTGAATTTGTCCAGAACTCGGTTGTTGTTCTTATTGCCCATCAGAGTTTCCACTGAATCTGGCATAAAGGCATTTCGTCCAGTCATAAAGTCAACATGGATATTCAAGTCCGGATATGAATTCGCATATCGACGCACCACGTGACACAAAATTCGAGCGGTGTACCTCCTCTCAACGAAAATCAATCCTTTCATCGGTCGGCCGCTATTTTTATGCTCTTCAGCCGACTTTTTCAAAAAGATCAACAGCTGTTGCACCTGATGCGACGAATTGGTTAAAATGGTTGACGGATCTTCTTTTACTGTTTGCTCATCGATTTCATCGGTTTTCATATCTTCATCATCGTCATCATCATCGTACACCTTGCGCATTTGAATGTGCAGAATTTCTTCAAACGATGTGATCAAAGCTCGAGACACCAATTTGGACGCAGTTGTATCCGCTTCTCGTTTTTTCAATTCCATATCGACAATGGCTGCTAAATTGGCCAATATGGCACCGTATAATCCCAGGTTGCCCGTTTGAAACATAAACTCCTTGCAAATTGTTTCGTATTTCGTTTGCGTTTTCGGTTGTTTATCTTTTCGAAAATCTCGTTTTACTTCGTGAGTCACGTCCAAAGGCCAATTTTTGATCAGTTCCAGCATTAATTCAACTTTTTGCGTTAGAAAATGTTGGAAGTTATCGGGAAAATTGGTATTGTATGCGAGTACCGATTCAACTGGACGTGTAGAATACATGAGTACATCGTTGAATGCGGCTCCTTTGGCAGTGGTTATGGTGCCACGGAATGTACTCTCCAGCCGTCTCAAATCTTCTAGAACATTCTGTGGCTTAATCGATGACGTTGTGAGCATTCCGGTCAGACCAATAACGCGTGGGTGGTCTTTTTCCGGAACTTTTCCATCCAAATCCCTGAACTTTTCCATCAACATTAGCATGGGATGTTCCTTCTGGGCATGGTGACATTCATCGAATACAATTAAATTGAAATCCGAGATTCTCAAATATCCATGCCGAATAATATCGAGAACGATTTGAACCGTTGCAGTGATAACCTGTTTAATGAAAACATAATTTGCATCTCGATCAGCATATTCATTCAAGAGAAAGAAAAAGAAAAACTGAGTAGTGGTGGGGATCATATTACTTGATTCTGTTCGAACTCGTTAGACCACTGGTCGCGCTTCCATGCATCTACATTCATATCACCGGTGTATACGGCCACTTTTAATGGTGTTGACTTGGAAATTACTTCGGCTTGTTGATGTGCCAAAGCAACTGTATTTGTAAGGAATACGCTCCGTTTTCCTCCCTCCGAAATCGGTCTTATCGAAGTGAAAACGGAAAAAAATTCATTCGAACACACTCAAAGTTCATAAACATCAAATAAGAAATTGTCGTTCATATATTGAAAAACGATTCAAAGTAGAAACAATCGCAAAGTGACTCTCATGATAATCGCACAACTCATAGCCTACTCGGTCGACCAAATTGAGCAAATATTTACGAAGCGACGAAAAGAGAAAACCGAAGAATAGTGTTTATGGACAGAACAGCGATAATGCAACCATAAATATCGCAGTATACTGCTCTATAACACTGTACAAATACATTTGGTTGCTAATTTTAAATCGTCTGGAAAATGTTGATATACTGATTGAAAACATTTGAAACTTATAAATGTTTTGCGTTTTAGCACGAACGAAATGTGATCATTAATTGCAGGAATAGTGAGATGAAAATCTTTGAAAGCAGCTCTAAATCGGTTCACGATGAATGCAATTGAAACTACATTAAAATTGAATATCAATGGATAACACGAGATTCTACCAATTCGTGTTGCGAAATTTACTGAAACCCTGACTATTTAACAACAATGTAACACAGTCGATTTAGTGTAGAACACGTCATTTTCCGGCATGAATGCCCAAAGCAACATATGATTATGTGTATTGTTCATGCAGCACACATGTTTATCTTCACAAATATCCTACTAAAAATCACATCTTAAGCACACATTGGTGCATTTTGTAGACGCATACTTACTTTTCCAAATCTTTGGCAAAATGCTTAAGGGCCATAATAGCGATGTACGTTTTTCCTGCGCCGGTGGGCAGGTAGATTATTGTGTTGCGTTCAATGCATGCCTTTAGGATCTCATCTTGATATCCTCGACTCTTGAATTCCGTTTGTTCTTCGCCGGAATTTTCCTACATTCAATCAAATCATAATTTAATTCAAAAGCCGACACAAATCATTTGGATGATTATCAAAAACGATTTGAAGTTTTTCAGATTGGATGGAGAAATTCATCGGGAAGTTTAAAATAAAATATCAATTTTAACAACGAAAAAAAAAATCCAGCACAAAGCTCATAGCAATT
Source organism: Sitodiplosis mosellana (assembly GCF_009176505.1). Taxonomy (NCBI): domain Eukaryota; kingdom Metazoa; phylum Arthropoda; class Insecta; order Diptera; family Cecidomyiidae; genus Sitodiplosis; species Sitodiplosis mosellana. Next base: position 3,787,057 of record NW_022601438.1, on the reverse strand, counting down.
AGAAACACACTCACTTGATCCATCGTCATTTTGTGTAGTTTTTGTTATCACTTCCGAAATTCAAACGTAAACTACTCCCGTTTTGTTCATGAGAAATTCAATAAAAAAATATCTATTTGGGTAAATACAAAAATTAACATGCACTACAGCTTCGAATAGTTTACATTAAACAGAGCGGCACTTTTTCTACTCTCACGCAAAACCGATTGATTATTGTGAAATGATGATGATTGTTCATACAAAGTCAACTAAATGTTGTATTGAATTGACGTTTTGTATATCCGATGGATGATATGTTACAGCATAATAGTATCGCTAAAACTGATCTACGATTGTTGTAAAATGTTTTATAGGAATAAAAATTCACAAAGAACGAATGATGGTGATAAGTTTTCTTGTTTTTTTTCTTTTTTCTCGCATATTTTCGTTAAGCGAATTCGCATATTCGTCGAAACGGATTGCCACTGAGTATTTTGACAATCATATGTGATGAACGCAATGGCAACACCAGCACCACAATCTGACAACTGACATTCAAAATATATTGCAATGCTTGCTCTGTGCTAAGCATAAACACGTGGGTCTTGAAAGGGAAACCACGATACGTTTATTGAGTAAGTGACATTTTTGATTAAATCTACAGAAAGAAACACCATTTTCAAACGGCGAAAATTCGTGTTTATTTCAAGTTGAGAGTGTAAAAATCCGTACAAAATGGGTAAAAAGGGAAAAGTTGGAAAGGATCGTAAAGATAAGTTTTACAAATTAGCTAAAGAAACTGGTAAGTTCATTGACTAAACACACATTGAAATGTGCCGCAAATCCAAAGATAGAGAGAAAAACTCAATGCCTTCACTTTGATTTCCAATAGGTTTTCGTTCTCGTGCCGCCTTCAAATTGATTCAACTGAATCGTAAGTTTAGTTTTCTGCAAAAGTCACAAGTATGCATCGATTTGTGTGCAGCGCCTGGTGGTTGGATGCAAGTTGCCAAAGAGAACATGCCAATTTCGAGCATTGTGATCGGTGTCGATTTATATCCCATCAAACCGATTAACGGTTGCATTAGTTTAACGGAAGATATTACCACCGAAAAGTGTCGTACTGCATTGAAAAAGGAAATACAGACGTGGAAAGCCGATGTTGTGCTGCATGATGGTGCACCGAATGTCGGTAAAAACTGGTTGTACGATGCATATCAACAGATCTGTTTGACATTGCAAGCAACCAAATTGGCCAGTGAATTTTTGCGCAGCGGCGGATGGTTCATCACAAAAGTGTTCCGATCAAAGGATTACAATGCATTGTTGTGGGTGCTGAAGCAACTTTTCAAGAAAGTACATGCCACCAAACCGTCGGCTTCGCGTAAAGAATCCGCTGAAATTTTCGTTGTGTGTCAATACTTCATTGCACCCGATAAAATTGATCCGCGATTTTTCGAGGCAAAATATGTGTTCGAAGAATTGGATTTGGAAGGTACAAAAACCGTTAGTTTATTGCATAAGGATAAAAAACGTATCAAACCTGAAGGCTACACTGAAAAAGACTTTTCACTGCGCAATGAATTGCAAGCATCGGAATTTATTCGCAGTGCATCGGCATTGATAGCGCTGCAAGGAGTCAGTGAAATTGTTTTCGATGATGAGAAAATCGCGACGCATAAGAAAACCACCAATGAAATTAAGGAATGCTGTAAAGATATCAAAGTATTGGGTCGCAAAGATTTGAAAAATCTGATTGCATGGTGGAAAACATTGAACGCCGAATTTTATCCGAAAGAAAAAGTCGCCCCCGTTGAAACGATTGAAACGGAAGAGAAGAAAAAACCATTGACACAAGAAGAAGTTGAAGATATGGAATTTGAAGAGATTGAAAAGCAAATCGAAGATCTGGAAATGGCCGATATGAAAGATCAAAAACGAAAGAAGAAGAAGGTGCAAGAAGCGCGTCGCAAACTGAATGAGAAAATCAATTTGAAAATGGTGATCAAAGGTGATTCTGGGCCACAGGAAGAGGATGTTGAAATATTCAGTTTGAAACAAATTAACAGTGCCGCTCAATTGGACAGCATTCAAGATATGGCACCCGACATGTTACTACCGGATGATGAGCAAGGCAATAGCGAATATATTCCAAAATACAAAAAGTATGAGCGAGACTCGAGCCATTTGGACGACGACGGTTTGTATGCAGACGAAGATAATGGAAATGATTCCGATGACAGTGAGGCCGCCGATTCGGATGATAGCGAAGTGTTGGGAAAGAAGGGCCTTGGTTTCGATGAATCAGAAGATGAAGAAACGCCAAAGAAGAAAGCTGATGCTAAAAAAGTGAAGAAGGCTGCGAAAAAGGGCGAACAAAATCCACTGTTGATGGATTTGGATGTTCGCGACAAAAGCACAAAACGCGATCAACGCGTTAATTTGTGGTTTGATAAGGAAAAATTCAAAGAGGACAACAGTGATGAAGGTGAAGACTTCGATTTGGACAAACTTAGCCATCAGTATAAAACGAAAGGTGTTAAAGTACTTGGCGAATCGGCTGACAAAGCGAGCGACACACCAGCATTAAAACCAACTCTTGGCAAAAAGGCAAAACGTCGTCAACGGCATCTTGAGAAAGCTGGAAGCGATGGAAACGACACATCAGACAGGTACGTTTTTGTTGGGTAAAAATGCCATCAATTATGGCTTTGTTTTTTTTTTCAATTTAAAAACATGTAAAAAAAATTTGAATTTCGTCGAATGAAAATAATGTTTTTTTTCATCAAATTTCCACAAACAGTGACAGTGACGATGAAGTCGCCAATGATGCTGGTAGTGGTGTTAAGGCTAAGAAGATCAAACTCAACGAAGAAGAATTAGCTTTAGGTGCAATGATGATTCGTGGTGAGAAAACGAAACGTGATCTATTTGATGCGGCTTGGAATCGATACACATTCAACGATGAAAACCTCCCGGAATGGTTTGTTAAAGATGAAGCACAGCACATGGTCAAAGAAGCACCAACACCCAGAGAATTAGTTGAAGAGTACCAAAAGAAGGTCGAAGAGCTCAATGTGCGTCCAATCAAAAAAGTAATGGAAGCCAAAGCGCGTAAAAAGCGTCGTGCCATGAAACGTTTCGAAAAGGCAAAGAAGAAGGCCGAAGCCATTATGGAAAGCAATGATGCCAGCGCTCAAGAGAAAGTACGACAAGTTAAAAAGTGAGTGGTTTCAATCAACGCCAGTTTTTCGATAACAAATTTTCCAATTTTTTTTTATATTTATTCATGAAATTCTCTTTTTTCCACCAGATTGTATAAGAAAGCACAAGACAAAAAGGAAGAAGTCGCGTACGTTGTTGCACGCAAACATTTGACCAGTAAACGGGTTCGTCGACCGGCCGGCGTTAAGGGTCGATTTAAGGTGGTCGATCCGCGTATGAAGAAAGAAGTACGCGCCGCAAAAGCCAAGGAAAAAACGAAAAACCGAAGACGTCGTTAGATCCAATCACTTTTATTATAACAATTACAATATACTTTTCTTTTTCTATTTTATTGAAGAAATTGATATGAAAACAAATCGTTTGAAAATAAAAATTATTTTATGTAAAAATAACACAGAACTATGGGACATTGTTATACATCTTTGTAGTTTTATAAAAAAAAATATTCATCTTGAGACTGAAGAATTTTTTGTTCATAGAACCTGCAAATGTGATTCAAAACTGTCAGAACTCAATGGAATCTCATTGAGTGAACCTTTTTCAATTCATGCATGTATTTTACCAACACAAGAAGACAAATATTATTTCGAACAAACAGAAGTTGATGTAACGGGCTTCTTTAAAATTGGAATTGATGAAAACTTTCAACTTCCATTTCATTGGGAAAAATATACGACTTCTTCTGCAACATTTCTTCTTCGGCTTGTTTGTTTTCCAAAAAATACATTGTTATACTGACATTGACCGTTTCAAATACGAATCGAACCTAATGCGATTTTTTGTTGTTGACTACAGCAATATTTCCCACGAAAGCGTTTATATATGACCATTTGTTTATTATCACAATTTTTTTTTTACAATTATCAAACAATGTGAATTCAAAAAAAAACATTTAAATCACGCAGTTTCGATGGACGAATCAAAAAACTGTAGTGAATTTCATATATATCGGTAATGCAGATTGGAAGTTCGGTAAACGGGACGATTGTTTGTGTTGAGGCGCTGATGTTGACAGGCGTTTGGTTTGACAGCCAAAAAGTCGCAAAACCGCATTTGTATCGTGCACACATCGAATAGCACACAGTTTACCAAAGTGAAACAAAAGTATTAAAAATCCCCAATTCCAAAGTGAATAGTGAAAAAAGGACGTTGAATCGATGCAAATTCGGATTAAATGAAAAAAAAAATCAATTTTCATCGTAAAAAAGTAGCGAAAACATTTCGCAGAAATTGCATTTCAACCAAAATCCGTTCAATCACGGGCACACGAATCACGAACACGAAACCCATACATACATGCAAACAAACCGCTGCGAATAGGCATTTTATGCCATAAACATAACCCAACTACATATGCCAAAAAGGTAGTTTAATAACAAACTAGCATTCACGTCCCGCGCACGAAACACAGCAAAGAATGAAATCAAGTGCGGAAAAAGGCGAATTTTGTGCATAAAAACCGAAAAATTTAGTAAAAAAAAAATCATTTAAATTTGTATCGATGAATAGAGCGATGAAACATTTGTACAGAGTCCGCTTCCATTGATACAAATATGATTTAAGTATTTCGACATAACAATCGGAAATTTTTACCTCGCGTGAGTATTCAAACGAATTTTGTAACACACATAAAGTGATCCGGATTCCCGGGGCCAATAAAAACTAACAATGGCCAGCACAAGTACGATAAATGCTGCTTCGGTAGCTCAAGTGGATGCGGCCCAAATGAACACATTCCGCAGCTATGTGACAATGCTGGGCGATCCAACGGCAAAAGATGAAATCAAAATGAAGGCGGCTCAAGAGCTCAGCGAAAACTTCGAATTGATTACACAGTGCAGTGGCTTTCAGCTCTTCCTAGAGCACTCAATGAAGATTTTCATTAAAATCTTACACGAAGGAGATCCATTGTTTATATCAGAGTACAATTTACAGCAGGTAAGCCCGATTCAACCATTGAAATTTGATTGAAATTGAAGTTCGTGTTCGACTCACGCCGAATCCATCCAATTGAAATTCAAACTCCAATGTATAAGAAAAACCCTTTAAATTTTGTTTGCAGGTTCGGAAATTAATTTTAGAAATGATACATCGATTACCGACATCGGAAATTCTCCGTCCATATGTGGCTAGCATTTTGTCACTGATGTTAAAACTACTGCAAACTGACAACGAAGAAAATGTGCTCGTGTGTTTGCGTATCATTATCGAACTACACAAGCAATATCGGCCACAGTTCAATCCCGAAATTCACATGTTTTTAACGCTGGTCAAGCAAATTTATTCCGATTTACCGAAGCATATGCCAAAAATATTTGAACCACGTCCACCGATCCGTGTGAAAGATCTAAAAGATGTGAATTTAGAGCAATTGCTCAACGAAACGTACACAATCACACCGATTCAAGTGGAGAAGAAAGCCGGCGAAAATACCACCGCCAATTATAATCTCATACCAAAGGGTATATTGTCGTTGAAAGTATTGCAGGAGCTCCCAATTATTGTCGTACTCATGTACCAAATATACAAACAGTACGTGCATCAAGAGGTGTCTGAATTTGTGCCGTTGATCATGACCACAATTTCGTTGCAACCATCGCCAATGGTTCGTAGCCAGCCATCGTTCAACAAAGAAGTGTACGTAGATTTTATGGGCGCACAAATTAAAACCCTATCATTTTTGGCCTATATCATCCGGTTGTTCCAAGATGCGATCGTTTTGCATGCACCGGCCATGGTCAAAGGAATGATTGGTTTATTGCAATCCTGTCCAAAGGAGGTAGCTCATCTGCGAAAGGAGCTCCTAATCGCTGCTCGCCACATTTTGGCCACCGAATTGCGAAACAAATTCGTCGGTTCAATGGATAAACTGTTCGATGAAGACCTACTGTTGGGACGCGGTTGGACAACACATGAATCACTTCGACCACTTGCCTATTCAACGCTTGCCGATCTCGTGCATCACGTACGGCAACATCTAAACATTCATGTTTTAGCCAAAGCCGTACATTTATTCTCGAAAAATGTCCACGACGAATCACTCCCGACGAGCATTCAAACCATGTCGTGCAAATTGCTGTTGAATTTAGTCGATTGCATTCGGCAGCGCAGCGAAGCCGAATCGTCAACAGCTCGAGATTTACTCATCACCATGCTTCGGATATTTACGCTAAAATTTTACACAATTGCAAAAATTCAGTTACCACAAATCGTGAGCAAATGGAAAACAATGAAAACAGAGAGTGGAAATGCAAGTAGCGGTGCCACACCACCGTCGACCGCAACAACACCAGCGGCTGCAACACCATCGACTTCAACACCATCAACCACGACCGCACCTGCAACACCGGCCGCAACAACTGAAACACGCGATCCAATGTCAATGGAATTGGCTGTGGCCGATCAAACGTCCAAGTTAAGCAGCATCGGTATCCCACCGCCAACCAATTTAAATGTGGCCGAATACCGAAGTCTGGTCAAAACACTGGTGTGCGGTGTGAAAACAATCACATGGGGCTTGGCCAGTTGTAAATCATCATTTAATGAGGCTACCGTTCAAGGTACACAATCGAAAATGTTCCAGCCCAAAGAAATTCTAATGTTCATCGATTTGGTGCATTGGGCTTTGGAAGCACTGGATATCTATACGATTAATGCACCGGGAAATGGAGGCGCTTGTACACAAGTTGCCAAAACAACCGGCCAACAATTGCCCGTGCCACGGTCGAAAGAAGAAAAAGAAGTTTTAGAGCATTTCAGTGGAGTGGTAAGTGTTCAATCGGATTTTATTACTGAAATTTTCTTTTGCAATACAAAATCCTCTTTTCAAAATACAATTCATCACTAAAAAGTGAATTCACATTCTAAATCCCAACGTTTCTCTCCATAAAATTCCAGTTTCTGATGATGCCCAACCAAAATTTTCAAGAGATTTTCGCCTCGACTGCCGAGTACATGGTGGAGCGAATTTACAAAAACTCCGCCCTTCAAGTGATTGCCAACTCATTTTTGGCCAATCCATCGACATCGCCTCTCTTTGCCACCGTTCTAGTGGAATATCTGCTCGAGCGCATGGAAGAAATGGGCTCCAATATTGAACGATCAAATCTATATCTACGGTTATTCAAATTAGTTTTCGGTTCGGTTAGTTTGTTCCCAGCTGAGAATGAGCACATGTTGCGGCCACATCTGCATAACATTGTAATTCGTTCGATGGAGTTGGCGATGACTGCCAAAGAGCCATACAATTACTTTTTGCTACTTCGTGCACTGTTCCGTTCGATTGGTGGTGGCAGTCATGATTTGCTGTATCAAGAATTTTTACCATTGTTGCCCAATTTGCTTGAAGGATTGAATCGTTTGCAAAGTGGTTTCCACAAACAACACATGAAAGATTTATTTGTCGAATTATGCTTGACCGTTCCAGTGCGTTTGTCATCGCTTCTACCATACTTGCCCATGTTGATGGATCCATTGGTATCCGCTCTCAATGGTTCGTACACACTCATCAGCCAAGGTTTGCGTACACTTGAACTGTGCGTTGATAATTTACAACCAGATTTCCTGTACGATCACATTCATCCGGTTCGTGCCGATTTGATGCAAGCTCTATGGCATACACTGCGTAATCAAGATAGTGCCGCTCAAGTGGCATTCCGTGTGTTGGGCAAATTTGGTGGTGGCAATCGTAAAATGATGGTCGAACCACAGCGTTTGGAATATAACGAAAAGAATGCGTTGACAACGGCAATTGTTGCCCATTTCACTGATCATCAAAAACCAATCGAATTTCCAGTGGATAAGGTCATCGAAACGGCATTCAATGCACTGAAAAACAGTTCAACCGATCCATTCTATTGGCGTCAAAGCTGGGAAGTCATTCGTTGCTATTTGGCCGCTTCACTATGCTTAGAGGATGACAAACACACGCTGCAAAAACTGTTTATGCATAACACTTTCTTGGAGGGAAGTATCGGCACATCACCAGGTCCACATTATAAATCACCGGATGCACAAGCACGTCAAACGCAACAGACTGCATTGACTGGAATGTTTGTGGCCGCTGCGACAAAGGAGTTGAGACAATACGTTCTGCCGACAATGGTGGCCGTTGTTCGTCACTACACAATGGTTGCAATCGCTCAACAGGCCGGACCATTCCCATACAAACATACATATCAAGTGAGCAACGGTTTGGATCCATTGATTTTGATCGATGCACTTGCCGTAATCATGGGCCATGAAGAGAAGGAACTGTGCAAACCGGGCCATTTGGCAATGGTTTTGATACTGGACACAGCCACAAATATCATGGGAAATAAAGAACGCGCTTGCCGTTTACCAATGATGCAATACTTAGCAGAGCGTATGTCATCATTATGCTACGAACGACCGTGGTATGCAAAAATGGGCGGATGCACTGCATTGAAATTCCTGTATCAACACATGGCCATGCGATGGTTGTACCAGCATTTGTTCGTATTCCTCAAGGCGTTCATGTTTGTGATTATGGATTTGGCGGGTGAAGTGTCGAGCGGTGCGATCGATATGGCAAAAACCTATTTGGAACAAATGCTCACCATTACGATGGTGCCACTTGGAAAGGATTATAAAAATGAAGAATTGGTAACGACACAGAACAAAGCCATTTATGAAGTGGTTCAAGAGCTGGTGCGACAAGTAACCAGCCCAAATTCAATGGTACGCGAGCAGGCAATGTCTTCGCTGCGATTGATTGCCAATGCACAAGGTAAAACAATTACCGAAGTGATGAGCCCACATCGTGAAGTACTGGCTGATATTATTCCACCGCGAAAACACTCATTGCGACACCAACCGTGCAGCGCACAGATCGGTTTGATGGATGGCAACACATTCTGCACAACACTCGAACCGAAATTATTTACACCGGAAATGATTGGCGACTATGACAAGCTCTGCTTCCCCGAACTGATAACGCTGTGCAACGCCGACGATGCCGTTCTCACCAAATTGGATTGCTACAAAAATGTCACCAATTTGATTCCACTGCGGAAAAGTGCATTGAAAACACTCACCGCATGCCACTATTTGGCTGATGCCTCGAGTCGCGACAAGATTTTGGCACTTCTGCTGAAATCACTCGAAAAGAATAACACCGAACTTCAAGAGACCGCATTCGAGTGCCTACAGAAATTCCTCTCGGTTTACACCATTGACAAGGAAATTGTGAGTATTGAGTTGACTTATTTAAGGGTATTTGGGATGTGGTCAAAATTATGAAAAAAGTATAGCCATTTTCTTAGATTGAATTCTAACTTTTCTTGGAATGGCTCATACAAATTCAATTCAATTCAATCTCCCTTTCAATTCACCGAAATTTATTTCTACTTCAAATACAGATTCACTCCGCTATGCGACCATTACTGCTGACGCTGGGCGATTATCGAAATTTAACGTTGAATGGAACGAAACGTTTATCATATTTGACACGATTATTCCCGTCAATGTTCAATGAAAAACTGTGCGAACAACTGTTGCAGCACATTTGCAAAATGCTTGAGAATTCGATAACGGCCAATAAAGGGAAGAACTTCCTCGCCATTGCTAAAACGGGTGATAATGAGCAAAAAGTGGCCACTATTTTGGGTATATTCCATCAAATACCGGCCGCAACGAATAAATTCATCGAAACATTGTGTCGACTGATATTGCAAACGGAAAAGAATCTTATGATCGAACCATCGTGCCCGTTCCGTGAGCCGTTGGTCAAGTTCCTCCTTCGATTCCCGGGCGATACAATTGATCTTTTAATGAACGATAACAACATCAAGGATCAACAAAACAATCGATTCGTTATTTATCTGCTGAAACATGAAAGTGGGCTGAAATTCAGAAATGTCATGCAAACCAGATCGAACCGCTTGATTCAATTGATTCTCTGCAATCCATATGATGGAATCGCTACTATTCAAAGGTAGGTTTTTCAATTCATACAACGAAATAATTTTTTCTTGCATAATTCAAATGAAAAATAATTGCTTTGATCTACTCAAAACAGCCAAGTCATTCTGGCTTCACATGAAGACCGTTACGAAGCACAACATCAAGCTGTTGTCGTAATTACAACGCTCATTGAGTTCGATGAAAACTGGATTGCCGATCAAACTGAATTGGTCAATGCACTGAAAAATATTTGGCAAACCGATTTGTATAAGGTGAGTTAAAAAATAAAGAAGATTCATTCAAAATTGGACGAACTTGCTGGAAGCACTTCAGTGAGATAGAATTTATATTTTTACTCAACTTTTTTTCATTCGCTTCATTTTAAAACAGAGTTGTGAGACAAATGTAGCCTGTGATCTTTGGCATTTGATTTCGAAAATTTTCCTAAAATACTTTACACATCACACCGATGACATCGATTTACTGTTCATGCTGTTGCGAGCATTATGTCTACGTTTTATACCTGACTTCCAGGTGAGTTTTGAAATTCTTATTTTTTCCAATGGAAAAAAAATACTTGTTTAAAAATCATTTCAACATAAAAAAAATTCTCCGCATTATTTACAGTTTCTTCGTGACTTCCTCTCGAACACTGTTGCTCAGAATTACACGGTTGATTGGAAACGCAAGGTGTTCTTCCACTTTGTGGACAATTTCCACAATCCAGCACTATCGCAAGAGCTAAAAGCGAAAACTTTAACCACAATTTTGATACCATGCTTTGCGGTGAGCTTCGAAAAGGGTGAAGGTATCAAATTGATCGGTGCACCGCCATCACCATATCAAGAGGATGAAAATAATGTTGTGTCTGTGTTTATCAGTCGTGTAATCGATCCAGATAAGCCATTTGAAAATGATGACGCTGTACGAATAGCGTTGTTGCAATTCGCATGTTTGCTGGTGGAACGAGCATCGCCACACATTCACGATGGCGATTCGAATAACAAGCGTCAGGGTAGTAAATTGCGTCGTTTGATGACATTCGCTTGGCCATGTTTGCTTGGCAAAAACTGTGTTGATCCATCGGCACGGTATCATGGTCATCTGTTGCTCAGTCACATAATCGCACGCCTTGCAATCCACAAGCGAATTGTGCTGCAAGTATTCCATTCGTTGCTCAAAGGTCATGCAATCGAGGCTCGTGCTGTGGTGCGTCAAGCACTTGAAGTGCTAACACCAGCGATGCCATTGCGAATGGAAGATGGTCACACTATGTTAACCCATTGGACCAAAAAGATCATCGTCGAAGAGGGACATTCGATGCAACAATTATTCCATATTTTGCAATTGGTTGTGCGTCACTCCAAGGTTTACTATCCAGTTCGACACAATCTCGTGCAACACATGATCACATCGATAACACG
>NW_022601438.1:3745798-3775105 GCF_009176505.1 Sitodiplosis mosellana | reverse complement strand
GACAATGAGCAACAGAGAAAGAAATTGGCCGTTGACAGCAGTGGATCAACACCAACCGCCGCAGGTACAAGTCAATTGACACCAGCCGCCACCAAACCGGAATCACTTGAACCCATCGAAAAGCATCACTGCGATACGGTTATTAATTTCCTGTTCCGTCTGTCGTGTCAAGTGAATGATACATCACCAACACCGGGAGCCATGACGCCTGGTGAAAATCTATCACGTCGTTGTGTTGCTCTCTTGAAAATGGCACTGAAACCAGAAGTGTGGACGCAACCGATCGACTTGAAATTGCACTGGTTGGACAAGGTGTTTAGCAGCGTTGAAAGTTCACAGCCAAACTATGGAAATATTTGCACGGGCCTGGAGCTGTTGACATTCTTGCTCGGTGTTTTGAAGAAAGAACAAATCCTATCCATTTTCCGTCCATTACAAAAGGGTTTATCAGCTTGTGTAACATGCTCAAATACACGAGTAACACGGCTTATGCATGGATTATTATCACGGTTGATGGGTCTATTCCCCACCGACGCATTCCACAAACACGAAGAACTCGAAGTGTTGTACGCAACCATCAGTAAAATGATCTTTGAAGGGTTGGCCACATTTGAAAAGAGTCCACAAGCAAATCCATCATCATTGTTCGGAACGTTGATGATTTTGAAAGCCGCCTGCATGAATAACCCAAGTTACATTGATCGATTGATGATGCCATTCATGCGATTACTGAATCGATTGACCAAGGAACATTTAACTGGATCACCACAACATCAAGCCGCTCAACAAGCCGATGGCACGAACAGTGGTTCACTTGCACTAGAATTGCTCATCTTGTCATTGGATCTGGTGAAGAATCGTGTGGTGGTGATGGGCGTTGAAATTCGTAAACTTTTCATTGGCGGCATTTTGGTCGGCCTCATCGAAAAGAGTTCCGAGGTCAAAGTGATGAAAGCCATCGTCAAAATCATCGAAGACTGGATGAAGAACAAAAACAGCAGTGTGACTGTAACACAGGCGCCAACATTACGTGAAAAATCGATTCTATTGGTAAAATTGATGCATTACGTTGAAAAGCGATTCTCCGACGATCAAGAACTGAATGCACAATTTTTGGAGCTCATCAACTACATTTACCGCGACGATCAGTTGAAGCAATCGGAATTGGTATCGAAATTGGAATCGGCATTCTTGAGTGGATTGCGTTGTAATCAGCCAACGATTCGAGCGAAATTCCTGGAAATATTCGATGGTTCAATGCGACGCCGGCTACACGATCGATTGCTTTACATCGTTTGCTCACAGGCCTGGGATGCAATTGGCCAACATTACTGGATCAAGCAATGCATTGAACTCTTGATTTTGACATCAAACACTTCCACTCAAATTCGAATTGCAAATGATACGCATTTGTTGCCCAGCATTTCATCGGTCATCAACCTGACCGATTCGGAGGAGAAAAAAGACTTTGTAATCTACACACAAATGCACAACGATCAACCAGATGTATTCGATAATATCGAAGATAAAGAGGATAATTTTGATATGGACATGAATGTTGATTTGAATATTTCACGCCGTGAAGAAAGTGAACGTCCGATAACCAATCGAAACGCGGCCCTAGTCAAATTGATAAGTCGCCAAGCGGAGTTTTTGGAAGCAAATCGAAAAGTTCGCACTGAACAATTCCTTGTGGCCACTGCACAATTGTGTCACATGGATACATCACTGGCTGAAAGTGTATGGCTGTCGGTATTCCCACGAATGTGGTCGATTTTAGATGAAGGTCAACAACAATCGCTCGTCCGTGAGATGGTACCATTTTTATCATCCGGAACGCATGTCGGCCAAAAGGATTGTCATCCAACGGCAATCAATACATTTGTCGAAGCATTGTCACGATGCCAGCCACAGGTTCATTTACCGCCAAATCTAATGACATACCTTGGCAAAGCGCACAATTTGTGGCATCGAATGACACTGATGCTCGAGGACACGTGCAACGAATGGCCCAACAAACAAGAACAATTGGCTGAATACTCTGATCCAGATCACATCACCGATTACGGTTCTGGCGAGATGAGCAAAGCGGCTATTTTCGATCCATTATCACAAATGTATTCCGCTTTGCATGAAGAAGATTTATGGGCTGGTCTGTGGTTGAAATATGCAAAATACCAGGAAACCAATCAAGCCATTGCCTATGAGCAAATGGGATTCTTTGAAGAGGCACAAGGTGCATACGATTTAGTCATGACAAAATACAAACAAGAAGCAGCCAGCGGACCAACACCGATCGATATGAACAGTGAACTTCAGCTGTGGGAAACGCATTGGTTGCGCTGTGCAAAGGAGCTCAATCAATGGGACATCATTTTGGATTACGCAAAAATGCACAAGGACAAAAAGTCATTTTTGATAATGGAAAGTGCATGGCGCGTTCCAGACTGGGATGTGATGAAACAAGCACTGAACCGCGTCGAACACGCAAGCCCCAAAAAGGATGGATACAAAGTGAATTTGTATCGTGGATTTTTGGCCATTCTCAATCCCGACGAACAACATTTGGCATCCGTTGAACGTTACGTTGAGATAGCGTCCGTGTTTTGTATGCGTGAATGGCGTCGCTTGCCACATATTGTGTCACACATTCATTTGCCGCTTTTGCAAGCCGCTCAACAGATTATGGAATTGCAGGAAGCGTGTCAAATTCATCAGGGTTTGCTACAAAGCCGCATTTCATCGTTGCATGACATGAAAGCTATCGTGAAGACTTGGCGCAATCGATTGCCAGTCGTTGCCGATGATCTATCACATTGGAGTGACATATTTACATGGCGTCAGCATCACTATCAAATAATCACTTCACACCTGGAAAAACAGCCCGATGTTGTGACGAACAGCAATCAAAGTATGCTGGGCGTTCATGCTTCGGCACAGGCCATCATTCATTTCGGTAAAATGGCACGAAAACACGGTTTGACCGGAGTGTGTCAGGATACGTTGTCACGGATTTATACCATTCCATCGGTGCCAATTGTTGATTGCTTCCAGAAAATTCGGCAACAAGTCAAATGCTATCTGCAAATGGCCGCGATCAGTGGACGCGGCGAATTGGCCGAAGCGCTTGAGGTGATCGAATCGACGAACTTGAGATACTTCTCACGTGAAATGACCGCTGAATTTTCCGCATTGAAAGGATTATTGTTGGCACAGAGTGGCAATTCGGAGGAGGCGAACAAAGCATTCAGCGCAGCCACACAAATGCATGACACATTGATCAAGGCATGGGCATTATGGGGAGACTATTTGGAACAAATATTCACAGTAGAATCGCGGCAAATGCATTTGGGTGTCAGTGCGATTATTTGCTTCTTGCACGCATGTCGACATCAAAATGAAAGCAAATCGAGAAAATACTTGGCCAAAGTACTTTGGCTACTTTCGTATGACGATGAACAGTCTTCACTTATGGAAGCCCTTGATAAATACGCCGTTGGTGTGCCACCACTTCATTGGCTGCCATGGATTCAACAGCTACTTTGCAGTTTGGTTCAGTACGAAGGGACGGCCATTTTGAACTTGTTGAGCCAGGTGAGAATACATGTTTCATTTTTGTTTATCCGCGTTGTTTTCTACAAATTTTTTTTTTTCAATTTTAATCCTATCTTAAATTGTTGAAATTGAAAAAAAAATCGAATTGTTCTTTAAAAATTCAGGTTGGTCGAATGTTCCCACAAGCTGTCTATTTCCCCATTCGAACGTTGTACCTAACGTTGAAAATTGAACAACTTGAAAAGGCGAGAACGACAAAGAAAGCCAGCGATAAACCGAACGGAGCTGAAGGTGGTCAACCACAAAGCACGAACCCAAGACCGATCCGTGCCACACCACCAATGTGGCGTTGTTCGAAAGTGATGCATGTTCAACGTGAAATTCACCCGACCATTTTGAGTGCGTTGGAAGGAATCGTCGATCAAATGATATGGCTCCGTGAAAATTGGTACGAAGAAGTGTTGAGGCAATTGCGACAGGGTCTCATCAAATGCTATGCCATAGCGTTTGAAAATCGTGGCACAGTCAATGAGGCGAAAATCACACCGCACACGCTGAATTTCGTCAAGAAATTGATTGCAACATTTGGCATTGGAATTGAGAACATTTCGAATTCGGCGGCATCGACCGATGCCAAAGATCCGTTGGCAAAGCGAGCTCAAGCCACCGTACAAGATCCAGTGTTCCAAAAGATGCGTGGACAATTTTCCATTGACTTTGAATTCTCACAGCCCGGCGCAATGAAACTGCATAATTTGATATCAAAACTGAAGAAATGGATCAAAGTGTTGGAGGCAAAGACAAAACAATTGCCAAAATCATTCCTAATCGAAGAGAAATGCCGATTCCTATCGAATTTCAGTCAGAAAACAGCTGAAGTTGAATTACCGGGCGAACTATTGTTGCCACGCCATTCACACTATCACATCCGCATCGCGAGATTTATGCCACGCGTGGAAATTGTTCAGAAACATAACACAGCCGCTCGTCGTTTGTTCATTCGCGGAACAAATGGCAAGGTCTATCCATATTTGGTGATTAACGATTCTGGATTGGGCGATGCACGACGCGAAGAGCGCGTTTTACAGTTACTTCGAATGCTCAATCACTATTTGGCCAAACAAAAAGAAACATCACGTCGATTCTTGCACATAACCGTACCACGAGTGGTTGCCGTTTCACCACAGATGCGACTAGTTGAAGATAATCCAAGTAGTTTATCACTTCTCGATATCTTCAAGAACGGTTGCGCCAAGCTTGGCATCGAACATGACGTGCCATTGGCACGGTATTACGAACGATTGGCCGATGTACAAGCTAGAGGCTCACAGACAACACACACAGTATTACGTGATATCCTACGAGAAGTTCAAACATCCATGGTACCGAAAACCATTTTGAAAGATTGGGCCATCAAGAATTATACCTCTGCCACAGACTACTGGCAATTCCGTAAAATGGTAAGTTATTGACAGAGAGACAATTGAGTTTTCTTTTATTCGTTCATAATTTCTATAGAAACTTTTCCAAAAATTCCTAATCATTCTCAATCGTTTCCAATTTCAGTTCACATTACAATTATCATTGGCATGCTTGTGTGAATATGCTTTGCACTTGACGGCAACCAATGCCGATATGATGTACATCCACCAAGACTCTGGTCTCATAAATATTTCATACTTTAAATTTGACATTGACGAAGCGACCGATGAGCTGGGCGCTAATCGAGCCGTTCCATTCCGATTGACACCGAATATCGTTGAATTTTTGTCAAACATCGGCATAACCGGACCATTGACGGCATCGGCCATTGTAACTGCACGCTGTTTGGTTCAACCCAATTTCAAAGTAAGTGTTTTTCTTTCAATTTCTTTTTAATTTCTCTGAAAATGGGATTTCAACCGAAAAATGGATGTAAAAACAAAAACTCGAAAACTTTGTCTTGAAATCGATGTTAATGCTGCGTCTATATGTCTCTTTTCAGTTGCCAACAATACTGCGAGCAATTTTGCGTGATGAAATCATCGCTCTGCACAAGAAGCGTTTGAAGGATGAGAAGATGCAACAGGAGGCCAACGGCGAAATCAATCCGGAGAGTCCATCGAACGATGAGATCAAAGTGAATGTGGAAAGCATTATTGTGTTTGTCAACAAAGCGGTCAATTCAATAATGGGCCGGCTCAACAGTATTTCATATTTTGACAATGTCGAAAATAACAAAATGAGCACACTCGTTCAAGCTGCTCACAATCCAGACAATCTCTGTCGCATGGATCCTGCTTGGCATCCATGGGTGTAAACAACCACCGCAACCATTTTATATCTCTACACGATGAATGCGCGACCGCGATGAAATCACGAAATTACTTTTTACTCTTTTGAAATTAAATTCATGTTTTTTAATAGGAAAAATTGTTCGACAGCTATGTAACGTACTCTAATTCAAATTGGATACTTATTCCAAAAACTTTTTAAAAAAAATTGAATGTTGTAAATAAATAAACTTGATGAATAAAATATAATCAATTAGTGAGATAAGCAGAAAAGAAAATTCTTCGAAAAATACAAATTCGTGTGATTTTTCCCTTTTTCTTTCAAATAAATATTATTTCATTCAGTAATTTTTTTCTTGCTTAATATATGTATTAGGTCATTTCGAAGAAAAGTACAAGTGTTTTCCGCGCATGTCATCGTCATTAAGGGACATCGCTTTCTCCCTCCTGTGTGAGTGCTAGCTTATCATTATGCTCGCTATATGCGATTTATGCTATCCAACGATGGTTTCAGATCCATCGCATATATCTCGACTGATGTGTGTTTGGTTCACATTTCATATGTTACGCGTAATCTAGAGCAATTGATTTACCTTTTGGTGCTTTTGTTCCTCGAATCATTTACAAATCAATAATATCTATCAAGTCCACCATGTCATAGATACAAAACGCATTTAATAATATGTGATTCACTAAGGGTCATTTGTTTTCATTGGAAATTGATGACAGTAATTGATAATTCTCCCGGAAAAAATTGAATCAGAAGAGAAATGGCCATGCATTACACATTCGACCATACGAGAGATTGTAATTATTTGATAAGGAATGTGATATAATTATTAGCGGCATTGGGACATGCAAATCGTGTTCAATGAACAATGAACACTGTTCGGATATGAATATTTGATCTGATTTATATACTCCGTTTCAAACAGTTTGGGCGTCGAGACCGGACATAACCCATATTTCATTGCAATCAAATTCGCTTTCATTTCGTTTTTCGTTTAGTTCAGTGTGTTCAAAAACATTTCCAGTGTTCATGAAATGAGGGAAAACCTACACAAAACCGTTCGTCTATTATCCATGCGCTTGTCCCTCTGAGTTCAATTGGTTTTGTGCATTCTGGTGTCGCTAAATCCAAAAACAGTTTTCTTTGGTCGAAAATGCGCTGTTACATAAATTATTGGAGAAATACCGATTATGAAATATCGAGAATAGTTCAACGTTGACGAGTTTCCACCAAATGAGACATCCGGAGACATGTTATAAAATATTCATGTCCATCCAATACAATGTTCAGTTTGCTAGAATATCGTTGTTTTACTCACTTACACTCTACGAAAGGTGATTAAAATTGAAGACCATTATTTGGCTATCATCCATACGTTCGGTTTAATTTAGTTTAACATTGTTTTAAATAATCACTCAAATTGACCGGTTCACAAATAAACGACAGTCGAAATTCAAATGCTGATGCATGCGGTTTGGTGTCCAAAAGCGAAAACGCCTATAATTTGTTTCGTCAATTCAAAAGATAGTGCCGTTTGAGCAATTTTTAAATTTCCAATAGAGAAAAAAGGATTTTTGTTTGGAAAAAGCAAACTTTTTGCTTGAGCATTGAAATCAATTGTTGCTTTAAGAAAGCTATTGCTAAAAAAAACCTTTGGATTCGAGATTCTGCGAAAAATAAGTTGAAGTCCAAAAGCATTTAAGTGAATCACTATGAGTGCTTGTTGTGGTGCCGATTCAAATGAAACTAGGGTCGCTCCGGAACTGGGAGAAGATGTAAGTGCACGTGAAAATGAATTGGATAATACTAGAGCATGTTCCAAAATTTGGTCCTTTAATTTAGAAAGAATTTGTACAAATCGAATGATTTTTATGTTCATTTAATCGTGTCCGAATAATTAGGAAAAAGCGCAAAGTATCCGGAGTAATATTTTAAGTCGAAATCGACAACAGACCGATGTATTATTTCTAGCTTTATTCGGCTTATTCCTCATCGGATTGGTATGTGATTGATTTAGCCAAAACCAAAATTAGACCAACAACAACAACAACAACAACACGAAAAAATGCCAAATTGACCTTTCAATTTGTTCCCACGTGTTGTCCCATTTCAGATTGGGTTATTAGGCTATTGCATGTGCTACGGTAACATATATCGCATTCTAAATGGATACGATAATTGTGGCAACATTTGTGGACGAAATAATGTATTTTCCGAGGTGAACGGTTCCAATTGCCGTGGCATGGATATGTCAAAGCACAAATATTTGCGTGTACAATCTTGGAGTTTAGATGAAGTCGACAGCGACAACATGCAAGTGAATCGCATTTGTGTTGAAAACTGCAGCAATTATTCTGGATAGTACGTAAAAAATAGACAATGAAAATCGATACGTTTCCGTTTTTGACTCGCTCAAATACATTGTCTATTTATAGTCAAACCGTTTTACATCGGTGTGTACCCGAATGGAGACCACGGCCACAGCCATTGCCCGACCAACAAGAATCACACATTTCAAAAACCGGGTTGCGCGACTTTTTCCAGGTGAGCACACATTTCAAGAGATCGATTTCAAATTCACTGAATGGGATATACCAAAGTCTACCAACCAAATGCGAAACTCGTTAAATTTCAGGAGGTAGCCGAAGATCTATACACTTCATGGAAGGAAATACTTTACATGTGTGCAATTGCTTTCGGTATTTACCTTGATCAAAAATAAACTAATTTGCTTTAAATTACTCTAATCATGGCTAATTTGTTATACTTTTCTTTTGCATGACAGTGTTCGCCGTCATAACATTGGTGATGTTCAAACTTTTGGCCGGTGTCATTATATGGATAGTGCTAGTTGGAGCGATTCTCGCATTTGCCGCCGCAACGGTTCTTTTATGGTACAATCAAGAAAATCGATTTTTCTGAATTTTCACGAAATGTATATGATTTTGTTTTAAACGACCTAAATTCTCAATTTTCCAGGATTCATTACACGGTTGAAGTTCGAGAGGCCACAAATGACACGATTGGAAAGAGACGAATCAAAACGTTTCTCATTCTGGCTATTGTTTCAACTGTGATTACGGTCATTTTGATTATAACGATTGTTCTATTGCGTAAGCGCATCAAACTTGTGATCGTTCTATTTGAAGAAGCTGGAAAAGCTGCAGCCAATATGCCATTGTTGCTGTTTGAACCAATTTTGGTAAATAACAATTTCTCTTTCTATCCAATGAAATGCTTCAAATGAAATGCCAGATTTTCATTTTTAATGCATTACGTAAATGAAAACAACGAATCTGTTACAATATTAACATTCGCTTTCAGACTTTTGGCGCAATATCACTCATGATTGCGCTATGGTTATATTTGGCAATTTGGATCGAGAGTTCCGGTAGACTGGCCGTACAGAATAATACGAATGCAGCGTTTGTTAAGGATGATACGATGAAAGTGGCAAGATGGTATAATGTAATGGCAATGTTCTGGATGATTCAATTCATAATCGGTTGTCAGCATATGGTAATTGCTGGAGCAGTTGCGATGTGGTATTTCGCAAGGTATGCGATTTGAATCGAAATTCAAATATTGTTGCGAATCAGCTTGAATTTGGAATTAATTTTGGTGCTGTCAATAATACAACATTTTCCACAGGAATAAACACGACCTGGACTCACCGATTTTAACCAGTTTCGGCTATTTGATTACGTTTCATCTGGGAACAGTGGCGTTGGGTTCACTTTTGATTGCAATTCTGCAAATGTTTCGACTCTTGCTGAAAATAGCTGATGTAATTACACATTTCAAATGGATTTTAGCATCTGGAATTTTATTTTTTGATTTCAATCTCACTTGAAATTTCAATTTTATGCTCGAAATCTTATTGATGACAAAAAAATGCACCTTCTTGAAACTCATCCACTTTCGGTGGTTGCACTTTACAAACAGAACTACACAAGGGGTAGTGCGGACCGATCAGCGCAGTGCTGTCATGCAGCATGTCAATGTTGTTTGGGTGGTTGTCAACGTTGTCTACAATATATTAGTCGAAATGCATACATTGAAACCGGTAAAGTGATATCAAAATTTAATCGGGATTCAATGTTTAATTAGAAATGTTCGATTTCCTGCAGCAATTTACGGTGATCCATTTTTCAAAGCAGGATCGAAGGCATATCATAAGCTAATGTCAAATTCATTGCGTGTTTTCACGATAAATTCTATCGGTGATTTTGTGCTATTCTTGGGTAAAGTGTTCGTTATAGCGATTACTGTATTGAGCGGAATGGAATTGCTGCGATCAAAGACAGATATTCATCATATGTGGGTACCACTTACGCTGGCGGGCATCTTTGCCTATCTTATTTCACATTGTTTCATCACCGTTTACGAGGTGAGAAAAGCATTCGTCAAGAATTTCGTTATCTTGGCGGTTGTTCGTTGTGGAGTGTGCGACTTGAAAAAACAAGTTCTCTGTTTTTATTTACATTTTATCATTAAACAAAAAGCTCACAAACAAAACGAAGAATCGTCAAATTAAATTAAAAATCAATAAAATATCTAAATTATTCTTTTTGTAGTGAATAACAGATAACATTGATTTCTTCATATATTTTAGATGATTATTGACACGATATTTTTGTGTTTCTGTGAAGATTGTGAGATGAACGATGGCTTGAGCCGGCCGTACTACATGAATAATAGGTGAATTTTTTTTAAAGAAATTTAAAGATTTAAATATAGATTAAGATTTAAATGTCGCTTTATTATTTTAATAACATTCTTATTGTAATTTCCGAACAGTCTCATGGATTTCGTACAGAACTCGAAAAAAGTCATGGGCTATAATGATTAGGTGTATACAATAAATGATTACCGGACAGTTTCATCAGTGTTAACGTTAATGTGTCAGAATAAAAGTGTTGGGAGAACATCTGTGATGAAGTGTAAAAAAAAGTGATGATATTTTGACTGGTTTCACTCGAACTAATCGGTTAATTAATAGTCAATGAATCTTAAACGAATACTTACGAACCGACTCAATGAAAAAATGTCCACGGATGTATAGCTTTAATTGGCTACATCAAACAGTAGATGAATTTTGAATTTCTTCAATGATATGATATTAATATTTTGAAATTCAACACCAAGAGATTAATGACCTTTTTGAATTTTTACGATTTACGATATTTATAAATATTTTTCGATTTTAATATTTTTATACCTACCTTTACCACGTTTTCTTCTTCGAATTTGCAATCACAATTTGCGGTTAAATACTTTAAAAAAATTCAACACACATCGCATCATATTTTTTGATAAAAGATACTCGTTATTTATTTAAAGAACATAATAATAAACTCTGCTAAACTTAATGCAACTTAGGATATCTAGTTATTTTTTTCATGTTCGGCTAAACTAAAATCTAACTAACGAAAATGATGTAAGATAGTGAAGAGTAGCGAGAAAAACACACAACTTGAGTACATCATTGAATGGTTTTTTTGTCGCAAAAAATCTTCGAATAACGTATATATGGTGGGCAAAAAAAAATCAACAGACAGAAATGGAGGCAAAGGTTTTAAGAATTTAGCGCTTGATAAATTGCTTGACGATGCTCTGCACTGATTCCGCAGAAATTCGAAAAGCAACATGGAACAACTGGAGGAGAAATGCACGTTATATTTATTGAATTAGAGAAATTTGTTAAGAATGAAACACCAACACCATTTGTTTTGTCTAAAAAAAAACACGCTCTCTACGGCAATGGGTGCATAAATATGCAAAGCAAATGAACTTTAGCTCATCAATTATCATTACAATAGTAAATCTAATTTTCATTTTGTTATTCTTTAAATGATACACAAATTTTAATTTCAACAAACGAAAGACGAAAAAAATAAATCATAGACGATGTTGATATTGCACGAATTTCTACATATAAAAGCTAAGCAATTAAAAAACGAGCATGGCGTTCTAACTAATCATAAATTTGCTCCATAAATAATATAATAGTGTTTAAATTTACACAGTACAGTATTTGCGTTTTGTTTTGACCGGGCCAACTGAATCCGGGTGTTGCCAGTTTGGGTGTCTTGCTCGACGGCAACCCGGTGCGCGCCTGATTACATTTCATTCAAATGCTAAAGCGTTTTAGCTTTCATTTTGCGTAAATATGTTGTGTCAGTGTGTTTGATTAAAATCAACATTTATTAAAGCATAATAAAGCGGTGTAAATGTGTGTAATAAATTGAAATTCAATAGAAGTAAGATGAAATTGTTGTTTCTTTTTTCTTCATAAGTCTCCTGAACAATGAATAGTGTAATGTAATTCGATGTATTTAGAGAAAAGACATGGAGAGAGAGAGAGAGAGAGAGAGAGAGAGAAAGAGAGAAAGAAATATTGTACACACAAAAGAATAAGATGATGAGATTTGATTTGAACGTATTTGAAATGAAGATTCGTATTTAGTAGAGACCCGATGGAAGATCGCTCAATTTACTGCCACTCATGCCGCTCATACCGAAAGCCAATCGATTGGTTTTCATGCCACCCGAAAAGACGATCGCGCCGTCAACGGGTGATGGTGATTTGGTTCGCATGGAGAACGTTGTGTGCAGCGCCATATCACGCAGCGCCGCAAAATTATTCGGCGCTTTTGCAATGGCATTTTTCATTTCTTGTTTTCGTTCTGATGTTGTCATGATGATGTCAATCATTGAATCCAATCCACTGCTGCCATACGACTCAAGGCGTTCAATGCTTTTGCTAACGCGTCGCGCTTCGAGTGCGGCCGTTATATCTGGCTTGGGATACTTAGCGGGTGTGCTCATTTCAGTCATAAAAAATACACCGTTAAATTTTTGCGGTGTTTGTGCCGATTTTGGGATCAGACTTTGTTCGGACGATTTCATTTTCGTATAGTGACCGGGTGTGGTCATAAAAATATTATCCTTTTCACGGGCATCCATGATGACATTAAGCAGTTCACGATTTGTACTCGTTTGATTGATCAAATCTGGATTTTGTTCACCGTCTGCAATCACATCAGTTCGATAGCCACCGCCGTGCTGTCGACTATTTTCAATTTCCATATCGATATCGTCATAGTATGAGATTCTTGTTTCATTGTTTGCCATCATAACACCATAATCGGAATCCTCATATTCCGAACCGCCCGACAATAGATGCGATAGTGAACGTGACTTTTTCGGTGGTTGAGGTAGCAAATTCACCGGCACAATTTCCTTCTCCTTGTAATCAATGCTATGGAAATGGGATTTCGGATGATACGGTGGCAATGTCTCCGATGATTTGCTGCGTTCACTTTTCAAATCTTCAATCTCTTTTTCCGCATCGTGTACAATGTTCTCCAATTCTTCGATCACCTCTTCGATTGTTGCGTTCACATCATCATCTTTAGCACCACTATTACCATTATTATTTGTGTATTCATTCATTGTGTATTTTTTCGATGTGTTTTGCGGTAAAATCAATATTGGTTCCGGGCTCAACGATTGTCCCGTCTCTGAACTACTGATACCCTCGTCTTCATGCTCGGATGAACCATTTTTATTTATGTGCGGCAAAACCTGTCGTGGCAATGCAACTGGATGCTTTTCAAGACTCTTGTAACCATCATTGTGTTGGGCACCCTGCAATCGGAACACTTCACGTTGCAATTCGGCGCATCGCTCTTGCAAACGACGTTCCATCGTTGTTAAAACCGTTTTCTCTTCTTGTAATATCTGCAGCGTCGAACGAAATGGAAAAATCCACAACGGAACCAAGCAAAAACATGAAAAACGAAAAGAGTGTGGAAGAGAAAAAAAAAACATTTTAAGCCATTATTCATGCGACTATTTTTAGTTGATGCACAATTTAAAATGAAAAAAAAAAAACACATTTTCTAAATCAGTATACTCACTTGAACTCGTCGCTCGAGCACTGCCATTTGACCGCGAATCTTATCGCCCTCTCGATTTTGAACCATCAATTTATCTATGTCAATGTTGATGTCTTCGAAATATTTAATCTCTGCACGCAATTTATCATACCATGGCGAACTCGTCGAGATTAACTGCACCGATTACCGATGAAACGAGAATTAAAATGAGACGGGGGAAGAAAAAAAGAGAAGAAAACCAGCAATTTTAAGTTGAGCCGTATACATATGTGTGTCCGAGTCAGCGAGAGCGCACGCGCATTCACGCAATTCAAATCAAATAGACAAACAAAATGCGCGCGCACCAACAAAGGAATAACAATAATAATGATAATGCAAGAGTGAAGAAAAAATCGCATAAAATGCGACAGTGAAATAAAATATTCAATATGCGCGCACCTTTGACATATTCAGTGGATCAAAACCGGCTTGTTGCAGCTCAGCCTGTAAATATAATCGGCTTTGTACGCTGTCTGCACTTTCCAAAAACGTATTGATAAATTTCAATCCATAATACTGGAGTTCACCTGTGCCACCGCCACTGTTGAGCATGCCGGCTAAGAGACGAAAACGAACCGGTTCACCGCATCGCAAGCGCAACGTTGATAATGCCTCCGACACCGATGTATGGCCATTGTAAACACCCTTTTGTGAGCTATGAACTCCGGCTGCATGCTTATCACAGGCCGTTGTAAGAAGTTGCAGCGCAAGAATCCGCGAACGAATACCTTGACCCGTTGCACTTGCCGCCAGAGGCATTAAACCGATCGGTGATGTGCCGATTCGAATGCGCGCTTCTGGACTTCGCAAACAGCATAAATTCAAGCATTGCCTGCCAAATAGAACAACAACAACAACAAAAAACCAAAATAACATTAAAATCAAAACAATACCCAACCACACCACCATTGATGATGCTAATCTCTGAGTCTGTACTCTTTTTTTTATATTATTCTGTATCTCCTCTGCCTTAATTTCAATACAAAAGAATTGGAATATAATAAAATATCATTTATCGGATTATATATATACGACGTGTATACGTACAAGCAAGCCAATTCATCGAGAAGGGCTCGACGTTGATATGTTTGTGCATTCATTTTGCCCGTTGTATTCGTTTGGCCGATGCCATTCTGTTGGCTCAATTGAATCGATCGCAACACCTCAAGCAGCAACGAGACACCGTCCAGTGGAGCCGCTACGAATTCCTGTACAAAACTGTCAAACCAAATATAGCAAAAACGATATACGATTGTGATTAATTCGCTTGAAATTGTTCGCATAGGCATAGAAAAAAAAGAAAATGAGAAAAAATGCAGAAGGAAAAAAAAATGAGGCGCAGCATTAGGTTGATTTGACATTGAAGTTTTATCCACATTCGTTTTCCAAGTGATTATACGATACGTGCGCGGCAAATCGGTTTTTATGTGTGCAAAAGGTCTTAATCCGTGTGAGCCACGACCGACTGGGTCGAGAGATTCAAGAGTTTTTGAGAGACACAGGGAGAGACAATAAGTGTCAAATCTAGATTAAAATTTATTGGTTTAGCACACCAGTTACGTATTATATGTGTGCACAGGCATCCACACAACCAGATTGGTCGGTGGAAGGCATGGGTAATAAATCTTTGCCTCAATTCGAAATACAATATAATAATAACAACATCCAATCAATTTCGCCTTTTACGGTCGCGCGAGCGCGTTATAATTTTATATAATGATCGATGTTTAGGAAAAAGCGTTTCGAATTCCATAATTTATAATAATATGCAAAGCATCCACCACCCGAGAGATTGTGAGGTGAAGCAAAATTGAACTACAATGCTTGCGCTTCGTTGTAGTCGTCGTCGTCACCGTTGTCGTGGTCGTACAAAAACCAGCGCCAAGAAATGCAAATTGCGCGCTTTGACCTAGAAATGGCAAACCATTCGTTCGTCAGGCGTTTTATTAATAATTTTGTTGTGTTTTTTTATTATTATATTATTATAGATGAATCGATTACCAATTCTCGTTTCAATTTTTTTTTCCTTCTTTCATTCGCTTCGAAATGCTAAATTAATATGGCATTTGACTTTATGATTGATCATTTTTCTGCGTTTGAAATGGATTCGGTGCCAATTGAGGCGTAACATGAATGATTTTGCGTTGATAGTGTAGAAGAGAAAAAAAACGCAACAACAACAACAACAATAGGCTTACCTTGGAAACGATGCACGTAGATCAGCACGCAATTTCGTTAATAAATCTGTAATTGAACCGAATTGCTTCAAAGACATCTCACATTCTTCGTCGGGAAGCGGCTGAATTGGATTCCTAATTCAGATATAACATTGATTCATTAGGGTAATTTGTGATTTCATCTTCTATTTTCTCTCAATTTCATTCCGTACAATCATTTCGCATTTATTTGTGTTTGATTGAAGGAGAGAAATCGCAGAAATTGTCGCTGTAATTGAACTCACTTGAATGCTGAATGCTTGGCCGGCAATGTGGCAGCTCTTGAATTTGGCTTCTCTTCGGATGTATCGTAAATGGATTTTGGTTCGCCATTTGTTGTTCCGCTGGTGCGTCTTCCGAATTTCTTCAGCGAAACGATATAATCTTCAGCATTGTAAACGGGCGGTCGTTGATTTTCCTACACAAAAGCAGAGAAGACAAACATAAAACAAGTTGCGATTAACAACACAATGTGAAATATATCGGAAATTGCTTGATTGTTAATGTGATTTAACTGATAGCATTTTGTCGAACCATTGTCGCGCGTGCGCGCGCCTTATTTTTTTCGCTTCGTTGAAAACGAAAGTCGGTTTCCTTCTAAATCACTCATTTGCTGAAATTGACACCGTTTCAACACAGTGAAGTATGAGAATTTTGCATGTCCGTCCGTCCGTCCATTTTTGCCCGTCCGTCCATCCGTTCAGAACCTTCTGAATTTAGTTGTCCATCCGTCCGTCCGTTCAGAACCCTGTTAATTTAGTTGTCCGTCCAGGGCTCTTGAAAATTTTTTTGTCCGTCCGTCCGTCCGTTCAGACCCGCTAAAAATTTTCTTGTCCGTCCGTCCGTCCGTTCAGAGCCCCCAAAAATTTTTCTCGTCTGTCCGTCCGTCCGTTCAGGACCCTCAGAAATTTTCTTGTCCGTCCGTCCGTCCGACCGGAGCTGAACGGACGGACGGACGGACAAGAAAATTTTTAGCGGCTCTGAACGGACGGACGGACGGACAAAAAAAGTTTCAAGAGCCCTGGACGGACGGACGGACGGACAAGGTGCCTATCCGTTGACACCTTTACGTATAGATGCCGTTAGAGCATTCATCGCTGAATATTTTCCATTTGCAGCGCAGTTTGTTGCACCGTTTATTCAATGTAATACAATGAACGAACTAGAATTGGTTTCGTTTGCATATACATACATATGCGGATG
The DNA here is from genome assembly GCF_009176505.1 of Sitodiplosis mosellana. Lineage (NCBI taxonomy): Eukaryota > Metazoa > Arthropoda > Insecta > Diptera > Cecidomyiidae > Sitodiplosis > Sitodiplosis mosellana. The sequence goes on along the minus strand of NW_022601438.1, from coordinate 3,757,905 downwards.
GTTGTTTTTTTGTGTGTTTCGCATAAATCACCAACAAAATGTGATCATTGTTGGAATGCGTGTACGAGTAGAAAAAAAATCCAGCAACAACACAGCGATCGTACTTTAACACTCTTTTCAATTATATAATGTAATTATACGTTCGCTGCGACGTCCATGAAAGTCATTTACATGCGTTTATATCATTTTGTTGTTGTTGTTGCTGTTGTTGCTATTTATCAACAATATTTGCATATTGTTTTCCGTTTTGACCGAAAAAACAGGAAATATTTTCTTGGAGAAATTTGTTTAACTTTTCGTTTTTTTCAAGCCATTTTATGCAAATGGAATTACTTTGTTTTGTTTCGTTTAATTTTTTGGGAATTTGTGTGCGGGCGCACGGGCAACTAATCTTCATTTCAACTCAGAAATGCCTTTCATCGAACAATGTCACGATCTGTGGCTTTTCAAAAACATTGAGATCAGTGGACTTTTAACGGATCATTCACGATATGATTCTGTGTGGTAATTAAGAAGTAACTGCACTTGTTCCTAGGTGATAACAACACCTCGGTTCTCAAAGAAGAGGAAAAAGAAGCAACAGCAGCAGCAGAAAAAAACAAGAAGCGCAATGACCGAAAGATCACAAAAATTACACACTTGCCGTTGTTGATCGCAGTGACCACCATTAACGGTGGTTTTCTGCACTGAAACGTGCATTTAAATCGTTTACCGCTTGAATTTGCCATTGCATGTATAATTTACACGTTTATTGTGTTGCTGGGTTCAGGTTCATGTTGGCAATAATATGTTGTGTGTGGCGGTGTGTGCAACATTTTTCATTGCAAATTGGCCTGGCATTTTGCATTTCATAGATTTGCAGACTGCAATCGCATAAAAGCATCAACACTCACATTTCGGCCAACGTTTTTTTCGAGAGCAATAATGGCAACGAAAACGACAAATAATGCAAAAAACTGGGCATGAGTAGCAAAACCAAAACAAGAAGAAAAAAACACTTCGATGCGCACAATATTTTTCAATGAAAACCACATTTTTTTCAAATTCAATTTTTTCCGTTTGAAATTCGAATCAAGCGTTTCGAATATCATTCGGATGTAATGATTAATGCTTCGTTTTTTGCTGCTTCTATTGTTGTTATTGTTGTTGAACAAATTTTTTTTGTTGCTCGAAATTCATTCAGAGTTTTCCGATATTAATTGCTTGCTTTCGATTTTTCTTCGCACTATTTGTTACATGAAGCGTTCAGTGAAAATTCAATCTCATTTGAATGGTTTTTTTTTTCCACCGCCAATATTCTTCTTCTCTATCTTCGTTTATTTCTCTTGCGCCTGCTTTTTCATTGTTTGCAAAAGCATTTCGTCTTTTTCTTACTTCTGTCCGCTTGGATTCCATGTGAGCTGCTCAATTAATTCATAGCACTGCGATTGCTAAATTAAATCCCCCAAAGAGATCAAATGTGATCAATAACAATAATAATGATGTTTGCGGCTTGTTAGCACATATCGATCGGTTTCAATTGAAAAATGTAACTGCGGAACGCACAAATCAATTAAACATGAAATGAATCGGTGTGTATCATTTTAATGTAGCCACATTTTGTAGCTCGTATGATCATGATGGATATCATACGGTAGAAGCTATGATTTTTTTTTGTTATATTGACATTCCAGTGGTGATAAAGACTATTTCGGTCGGGTTTTTGTTTTTCAAATATTTTCGGTTTCATTTTGTTTGATAGACCAAATTTTGAGGTGCGAATTTTCTATAGACAAATTTTTGTTTCATGTTTTTGAACGCATATGATTTCGAAGGATTGAATTCCACGTCAAACCAATACTCATTCAATCAGAAGAATATTATATTCTGAGAATTTTTCCACTTTAATTTTTTTTTTCATTCTAGGAATTTTTCTCATCGATACCCCATCTACGATTTCTGATGTGCAATGTCATTCAAATCAAAATCGCATCAGTTCTCGGTCAAATTAATTGAAAATGAACGAATCCAAGTCATTTTGACACAGATATTTCTGTGCGATGTTTTTCTTTATTTGTTTCATTTTTGTTTTATTCTACGCTTCGATTGATATATAAATCATTGAGCGCGTGTACAATCGAGTAGATATATACGTATTAGCGATGTTCGTGCAAGCACTCAACCACAATCAAGTTCAACCTAGTGCTGTTGTTTTTCTGTTTTTTCTTCTTCTTCTTTTCATCTCTTGTTTTTTTTCTCTGTCTATTTTTGCGATAATCAGCGTCTAACACAGTTCTGTTGCTGGTGTTGCTTTTTTCATTTTGTTTTGTATTTTTACATTTTTTTTTTTTGAAGACGTGTGAAAATCAAAAACGTTTGGCTTTGGCTACGACCGCAACCAACGCTATCGCATATCAATGACGAGAACACTATAGTGATAGCTTTGAAACCAAATTGATAGATTTTAATTTGCAGCAAATGTTTTCATGAGCGCGCGCGCGCATGCACATTGCACACACACATACATCGAATGCTGGTCCAAAAGAGATGTAATTTATTATTATGATGATACCTTTGGTGGAGCATTTGTTGGCCAACCCACTAATATTTCGGTGGAGATTTTCTGCGAACCAGAACTGGTTTGTGTGCCCATCGGCGATTTTCCCGTGCTCGGTGCCATTTGATATCCGATGAATGAAATTTCACTGCAAAGAAACCAAGATAGAATTTTGATATTATTATTTGGGTTGTTTTTCAATTGGACTGTGAATTTTAAATTTATTCTAATTCATGTGAATCGCATCGTCAATTTATCTAATCGAAATGCAAATCGTGAAATCAAAGTAATTTTCGCTAATTTGTTTAACTAAGAGAATGCCTACAATTTGACCACTTTGACTCATCCAGAGTCATGAGAGAAAATATCAACCGCAGAGAGAGAGAGAGAGAGAGGCGCACATTTGACCAAGTTGTTCGAATGCTTTTTTTTCTCATGTTCTAAATCTCAACCATGAATCCCGGTCAATTGTGTGCTGGCCAATTTGAAGAGAAGCGCGCGCGTTTGCAACCGCGCTCACCTCTTATATCAACATTACAAAACATAAACTCATGAAATATTGTTGTTATTTCGCTTTTGTTATGGCTCTTTTTTTATTATATCTCTTCAAATTTGTGATCTAGAGAGAAATTTTTCGCTGCAAGACTAGAATACAGCGAAGGCATGCAAAAAAGCAGCACACAGACGAAAGATAATTTTATTAGCTCTGAATAAATAAATGTTTCGTTTTCCGTTCATTATTTTCGTTGTTTCTTTTCAGAGGGCTTTTTTGTGTGTGTGTATAATGTTATATTGTTTTTATTGCTGGAGTGCGTTCCACATCTGAATTGGAAAATCGAAAGTCTATATTGAATGGACAAAAGATTTGTTTCGGCAAGCAAACGCGCTTCCAAACATCTGATTTCGATGTGAATGCTGAAAAGAAAACGAGTAACAATAAGACTGTTTCTAACAACAACTTATTAGAGATTCGTTGTCATTGCCGTTATATTTTCGCTGCTTAGTTTGAAATATTCTTTATTGTGTGTTGGGCCGATTGAACATACACAAAATCTGCACGAGATTGAGCAAGATAGAAGCAATCATTTTGGACAATGGTTGTTTTGTGTGCCGATGTTGTACAATCGTCATCACAACAAACACATTTGCCATTCTATTTGAATTTGCTGTGCTTTAATTTTCCTCTCTCATTCAAACTCCACACAATTGCAATTTTATTGCTTCGGGCCTTTTCATTATTCTTTTCTCGCTATGAGGAAAAGTAGATGTTTTCTCGTTTGAAGATGAATCTTGCGGTATCATCAAAATGATGGTGTTTTAGTTGTGAATATTCTTTGTGTGCGGAAAGCATTTTTGTTTGAATTCAGAGAATGGCTGAAATTATAGTGATTCGTTGTCGACATAATCACTCGGCTTTTTTTCTCATTTCCGGATTTTGGTGACTCTATTTCGACCGCAAAGAAGACAACGGTGAAGTTGAAGAAAAAAAAAGAAGAAATAATTGCAGCCTTTGTCGGCATTTGAAATTGGATTTAAAGTGAAACTGCGTTGAAATTCACAGATTTGCCAAGATAAATCTTAGAAAATGGCGCTTTTCACTGTTTTAATTTCAGATTTAAATCATAATTCGTGAGCATTAATTATATTTTGATGGTTTTAAAATGGAAAATAGTGGTTGGAAGCTCGCGCGTCGGCCGACTAAAGATCTTTTGAATTGTTTAATTAAAACGTTGAGGCAAATTGCACAAAAGAGCTAATTTCAGGTGTCAAAATATATAATTAAATGACCGTTCAGCGGTACAAAGATATGGGCAACAACAAAAGAATTTCCATATTTTTCCTTTTATTCGTCTCCTGAAGTGCCATTCATTCATTAAAAAGTTTCAAAATGAATTGTGATCATAATCGTTCGGATGAATTCGGATTCAAAATCAATCTTAGGGTAAACAGCATCAGAAGAAGGGAAAATATGGTCTAAGAATCGGTTGAATTTTTCATCTGTGGTTCAATTCAGATTGAGTGAAAGAAGAGTCTTTACTACCGTCGCCGCTAAGGCAAAGGTAGCGAAAGTGAATCTCGTACGACACGAGATCGTGCCACGAATTCAATTTCCATCTGACAAGCGTTTCCATTAATTTCCAGAGTCTCAAAGCCGATAATAATCGTGAAACTCCTTTTGTTTACATTGCTTGTATGAAGTAAGACCGGGTGAAGTGTCGATCGGATTAAGAGTCACACACAGTCGCTTCTGTTTTGCACTCTGCGTAGCCGCGCACAAGCCACCAATCCGATAAAATTCGCTGAATCATTTGAAAAATTACTCTCTGCACTCTCAATTTTAATTAGCAAAACTGTTTATTAAATTTATTGTTTGAGAGCGGCAAGTGCGCCAGACACGATCCGAATTGTATTGCGTTCAACAATTTTAATGCCGACTTGGTGAAGTAAACAACAACAACAACAACAACAACAGCGAAATAAAAATACTCTAACACATTTTCCAAACGTTACAACTGCGATCGAAATGTGCGCAATTTTCTTTTCGTTTCGATAAATAATGAAAGCGGTTTGGCTAAGTGAGTGAATGCTGCTGGGTGATTTTCACGTGCCGGTTCAATTGTTGCTTGCCGCGCTTCATCAGAGTTCGGCGCGTATGGGTATGTGATTAGCAGTTGTCAGGCGGTGACGGCGACCTGGAAGCCACAACAACACTCAACATGAAAAACGATAGTGAAATATTTGGTGTACGTACGCGTTGGGTGCGGTAACAGTTGAAAATGAAATCAAACCACCTGAAGTTGAGTCGCACAAGCTTGACATGGCTTTAAACATCACATTGAAAGAAATAATAAAAGAAAACCGTCTCAATTGCTCGCAATGTTAATATTTTACGTGCAACTCACACACGTACCCGCAATAAAAATAAGAGTATTCGTTTTCGTTTTCGACGGAACGAAATGAACGAAGAAACAAAATTGTAATACAAAGTAAATAATAATACGCTTTGGCAGTGCAGTCAAAAGGGATATGTCGGTACAGTTAATTAAAATAGTTCATATTTATTTAGCTGCCTTTTTCTCGCTCTCTATCTCTTTCTTTCTAATAACTTGTTCTTAAGTCATTAACCCGACAAAAATAATTACAATGGAAATACGAAATGGAATGAAAAGTGAAAGAAGAAAAAATCGACGGCTTAAACAAAACAAATGAAATGCACACACAAAAGACACACAGTCGTCGTAATAGCAGCTAGCTAGCAAGCAAACAGGCAACGTATTGAGCAACAAGTTGATCGATTTACACCTCTTAGTGAAGAAAATTAGAAAGAATTTAAATGATATGCCAGGTATTTCTCTTTCTTTTCTTTTCTTTTCCGAAGCGCTTAAGTGTTTCTTTTCCCAGAGCAATCGCTCTCGCGCATAATTTCCACACGCACTCTTGCAGCGATGGGAGGGTGAGCGCAAGCACACTCGCAATCGCTCGCAAACACCGATCATTCGTTTGTGAATTGATCGAAGAATCTATTAAAGATCGATAGGAAAGGAATTTTGTGGCGTGTTCTGAAGAAAAACATAGAGAGAGAGAGAGAGAGAGAAACGTTCCGTTCGATTGTAACCGGTCCAGGATGGTTGACAATTAGAATATTCCGCTGTTCGATCGATCGATCGATTGTTCGTGCTGACAATTATTGATCCCGTTCGCGGGAAGTACATCATCATTCATAATTATCGCACATCACCGATTCGGCATAGCAAAGTGTCTCTTGTGCGCACATTCAAACCCATTTCAACAAAAACACCATTTTCAACCGTTGCCAAGCGCGATTGCGCTGAGGATTTGTGTGTGTGTGTGTGTGTGCGTACGTGATTAGTTGAAAAGTGTTCGTTACATGTGCACTAAAGCGCTGAAGGTTATTGAACGTCAAACATAAAGGTTCTATGCATTTCTTGATCATCCAATGTTTCCCATTTCAACGATGAATGCCTTGCAAACACGCAAACAATCCTGCAAAACGAACATTATTTCTGTGCTCTTTTTTTTTGTTCAAGCAACCGACGACAACCGGCGACTGAGTGAGGTGTGCTGAGCGAAAGAGCAAACGAGACACAAGAAGAGAAAAAATACAACAACAAAATTGATCCAATTACTTTCTAGAAAAAAAAAGGAAAAACAAAAAACAAACGCAAGAACTTAAAAAAACAATTCGCATCGTTGTAATAGAATTATTTCTGAATCGCATGAACGACCAGATTGGATCGCTATCATTTGACCGTACATAAAAAGTTACAACAAAATTGTAGCATTTTAAGCAGAGAAACAGAAAAAAGCGACATATAGCAGAGTCACCATTTGACCATTTCAATTCCATTTTCAAAATCAAGAAAATCTGGAAATCATGATAAATGTCTACAAATGGTTGAATCAACGAAAGAGAAAAAAAACACATACACAATACACAATACACACACACAGTGGCCACTTTAAAACTGAAACGGTTCTAATTTGTGAAAACAAGAACAACACATATGTTCGAGAGTGTGAAAAAAAAATCAACACTGAAATGAATGGAATAATTAGCTAAAAAAACCGGAGAGACAAAGAAAACAAAATTTTATTTTCGTGTTTGTCGCAACGGGCTCAAATTCACTGTCAAAAGAATGCGATTTTGACCAAAAACAATAGAATTGGTGAAATTCACACACACACACACACACACACACACACACACACACGAAATGAAAAGAAGAGACACGGTAAAAAGAGGGAAAGTTTTAATTCTCTCTAGCATGGACGAGAAATTCAGAAACAGAAGAAAGAAAAGAAAAACAGTGATGTTTTCGTGTTTGTCTGCCGTTGATTTGCTTCTTAATTCATTTTCCAGACATTGATTCTTTTGGTTTGATGCTTAGTCAAGCGGTGTACGCTGTTGTTGTGAACGCAAAAATGCAAACACATGTTAAGTGGATGAAACACGAAAAATCCGTCGAAAACAAACTCACTCACACACACCGACTCATCAGTTGATGGATTTGGCAAAAGAGTTTTGTCTTTTGCAAAAACAACAACATAAAAAAAACGATCAACAAGGGCAACAAAAACGCACCACGAAAACAAACGATATACACAAATATGAAGAGAGAGAGAAAGAAAAAACAGAATAGCTAATGAGTGCTAACTGAATCGTAACAGAAAGAAACGCCAACGAAAGAAACATAGACTGCATCAAGTACATTAAAATCGCCTTTTTCCTCACTCTCTCACACTCCATCATCATCATGATCTTCCCCATTTTTGCGCGTTCGGCTCTGTTTTTTTTCTTTCGCGCGCGGGCGCACAATTCTTTTTTTCGTTTTTTTCCCATTAATTGGTCACACTTTGTTGAACATAATCGCAAAACTAATTTAGTCAAAAACATATATACGAAAAAAAAAAAACGAGCGACGAGTGAGCAAACGAGAGAAAAATACATTCATGCAAATGTTGGACAAAGTCGAACGAACTCCCGAACAACAATTCATACATACAACCGCAACCATTTAGATCAACTAAGAAACACTTAGGTTTTTCATTGTGCGCTTCGTTTCAACCGATTCACGTAAGCACACGGTTTAAACCGTTTTTCACAGCAAATTTATGCGTCTAATTATATAGACGATTTGAGAAAAGCGAAGCGAAGAAAAAAACACACACTCATACGTATATCGTATGAGCAGCAATAGAGGCTATGAATATTCTTCAAAAGTCATGTTTGCGGTTTGTGTTTCATTCAATGAGAGAGTTATTTAGCGGCGGCAGTCACTACATTGGGCTTGGACACACGGTGGTTATTAGTGCATTAGTGAGACACACACACACACAGAGAGAGAGAGAGAGTGCGTGCATGAAAGGTTGTCATTGTATACACACATACAGGAAATCAGCCAAACATCCAGAGACATAGACCAAAGAAATGAAGATGAAATTGATCCCTCTGTCTGACTGAATTGCACCCAAGCAATCAACCATCAACGAATGCATAACACAAAATCCGTCACACAAAACCGAAGCACCGTTTCTCTGTTGCTCTCTATACACAAGTCTCAATCATTAATATGACCACGACGATGACTACTTTTTTTCCTCATATTTGCTTCCTTCATGTTATAAAATGGTTGTGTGTGTGATTACGTATGATAATTTCAGTTCATTTCATTATACAGACTCAATTATTACCTCTTTAAAAAGTATTCTTAGTAATATTCAGTTGAGCTAAATGCTCACATTAGAGAGATTATATCTGTAGCTTGAATCGATTCCGTTTTACATCATCAATCATGATTTCAATTAAATTTTGTTATTAGATTTCAATTGGCCGGCTGTAGAGTGTAACATTACGGTTTGACCCGACGACTTCGTCATCGTTCTTGTTTTGCCCGAGCAGCGGGCGGAGTGAAAATTGCCAACATCATTTAAAAACATTGGAAGAAAATTGGCATGAAAATAGGTAGAAAAAAGAACGAACGACGTTTCTTAATTGGGAGCATTTAGTGTGAAAATAGTTTAAAATTGCGGCCAATTTAAAACCAACGAAAAATTTCCGCAGCTCTTTAGTACATATGGCTCGACTCGGCATCGGGTGCGATCCAAATCGCGCGATTTAAATGTACCGACGAAGAGGAGAAAGAGAAAACCACGTGAAACTGTATCATTCAATGGGAAGAATGTTACACTTCTAACGGAATTAAGGATTACCTTTATACGCTATACAAATTGAGACGAAAAAAAACTACACACACACAAGCCACTAGCAAAACAGCAACAAAAACACAACAGATGTCGATGTTTTGCTTGCTGCTGCAGCAACAAATGAACGGGGCCGGACGTAAGAGATCGCGCTCACGCTCACCGCTAAATGTGTGAAAGAATGATAAAATGTTACATTTCTGGGTTTTTGCACGATTACATTGATGTTATCATCTAATAAAATCACCGTTTATTTAGACCTCTTTTTCTTTCGTTCGTTCGCTCTTTTTCGTCGTTACTTTTTTTTTTCATAAATCTTGGTTGATTGTTGCGGTCGCCATGTGACACGCTTCCCCTCTTTCCTCGTCCATGTTCGTTTACATTGCAAAATACAAATAATATGTAGAATACTTGGTAAGGTAATAATCAGCGTAGATAATCATGATCGATCTGCTGTGCACTGTAATTATTGTCTCTAATAATAATGTATGGTGTTCGATGTGTATGTTTTTTTCTTCTTCTTCTTATTCTTCTTCTTCTTCTTCGTTGTCTTGCCTCACACAAGCGCCCATCGCTTGCAAAAATTGTTTTTGTCGCGGTTTTGCACGGAAAACGGAACATTTTCATCCCGTCAAAACGTTCGGAATCTCTAGCGGCGGCGACTGCATACTGATCGAACATCATTTGGCCATTGCGCACAATTCACAGAGACTGCGAGACAGTGTTCTTTCGAAGACAGATCGAAAGGCACGAATATTGATACCGAAATAATAGGGGAACAAAGGAAGTGTAAAACCGATGAAAGAAAATGGCCAGCGAGAGAGAGAGAGAGAGAGTAGAGAGCGATGAGCCGAGTCTATGAGCGCACAAAGGCCGCTGAAATTTCTCATTAGCCAGGTACGCGATTGCACTGACAAAACGTATCTCTCTACCTTTTCTCTCGTATCTCTCATTCTCCGGTATGTATCTATCTCTATTCCGTTGGCTTTGATGGTATGGAACTGTGTATGCAGTGGTACCATACGTTGTGTGTAACGAAGCCGAGCGACAGAAATGAATTAAATGTATTCACCAACACCAAGCATTATAACGGTGTTTATTTTGCTCATATTTGAATGAAATAACAGCGAATCAAAGCTACAACGATGATAAAACAACAACAACCAACAGCAGAAGCAGCAGCAGCAGCAGCAGCAGCAGCAGTCACAGAAAGCCTTGCCTCAAAGACGACCGAATAAAATCGTTGCAGAAAAATATGTGTGGATGAGGAAACACAAACACTACAATGCGCGGCAGGGCAAATCAATTGAATGTTTCAACTTCTTGCTACATACACATGGCAATTTGTTCCTGACCAACGGAACTTACGCGCTCGCTCACTCTTGCGATTACAACTCGCGGTTTGTTTACATTGATTCATTTATTACGGCATTTTGCACACAAATTACATTCTTCCCATTTAATTTGCCCCGTGTATGCTCGGCTCTCTCTCTCTCCCTCTCTCGCTCTCGATGCCAACAAAATAATTAAGCACAGCAACAGAAACGAACGAACTAGCGCAAAAAAAAAATAGAAATAAATAATCATGTGCAATACTGCCAAAAGGCCTCGTCGAAATTGCTTAATCCCCAAAAGCGTTGAGCGTTTCGAAAGCAGTGAAAAAAAATTCGCTTGAGCAATTGGGACAAGCGAATTAAATTTTAGATCAATTCTGACATAGAAGTTCGCCAGCTCTTTTCTCCTTCTCTCAAGCGACATTCTTTCTAGGCAAATAATTGATCACATGAAGACAAAATCCACCTCAAATGGTTGTGCGAGGCGCATTTATTATGTAGCTTGAAAATTTAATTACTTTGGCTGCCCGCATCGATTGTTATTTACCAAGAAATATAAATACGCGCACGATCGAATTTATTGCCGACAGTACAGTACGAAATGATTGATTTCATTTGCTTTCTTTCATCAATTTTTAAATTTATCGATGCTTGTGTCGATCGTTTTTTTTCATTCCTCCTTTTCTTCTTCTTAGTCACAAGAACAAAAGCGCATTGACACATCCATTCTTGTTGTGGATTTATGCAGTTGGCAAGACGAAACCAAATGAAAAAAAAAAAATAGAATAAAAAATTGATGCTCTTGAAGCCGTCGCTTTTTATTTATGGCATACATAAATTGCTGGAAGCATTTTGATCCTTTGGCACACCTTTTTCCTCTCTAGCAGACATAGAGTTAAACCTACTACCTTCATATGCATAGGTAAATTACGTGGTTGAGCATGAGAACACATCGTGCGTATGGATATTTCGAGCAAAATGAGAAACGACAAAAAAAAATAATAAACGACGAAATGTGCTTACACCATGCGGTAATGAATAAAACGTGCGAGAGATCAATTCAATTGTTTTCGTTGCAATGCAAATGAGATGAATGCGAAGGGGTTTGATCTCTCATTTAAAATTCATAAATAAATTTTGTGTTTTCATTTTATTTTTTTTATTTTTTTCGCCTGCTTTTTGTGTGCATAAACGAGAACGCATCCGATGCAGGATTGATGCATATCAAATGGGACACAATGAAAGGAAGAAAAAGAAAAAGAAAAAGAAAACCCAACACGTACGAAAATGAGACAGAGTTGCACACTTTAATCATTTAATTAATGCAATTATTATAATGGATGTAGGTTCTTTGCATTACAGATGGGCGGACTATTTGATTAAGATTAATTAATCTTAATCAAACACCTAAAATTCGCGATGATTAATACGACCACTTAATCACTTAATCGCTATTAATCATGATTGAGTGATTGTGCAATTGATTAATTAATCATCGATGATGATTAAGTTGT
>NW_022601438.1:3681793-3745398 GCF_009176505.1 Sitodiplosis mosellana | reverse complement strand
ACAACTTAATCATCATCGATGATTAATTAATCAATTGCACAATCACTTAATCATGATTAATAGCGATTAAGTGATTAAGTGCCATCTTAATCATCCGAAAAATGATTGTGCAAGTGATTAAGTAATCGCAAAACGCCCACCTGTACTGTGCATATGTGCGAAGCGGATATTGATGCAAAGTTCTCACTCTTGTGATGTTGTGTTACTTGAACGAAAGAAGGCGCATCGAGTATAAACACACACTGACGTGTTATTTATTTTGTTCTAACTATTACTTCGAACCTGTCATTTCCTTTAACATGATTTATATATTTGCATGTTTTGTGGTTTTTGCTGTTTTTAATGACCATTCCATCTCAGTCTTGCATTCGATTCGATCGGGGCTGTTGCTAGTCGTTGTGCATCTCGACCGATTATTGAATATATGCACACAAACGGTCGTTTGCGAATGTGTGTATGATGAAATTACTGAAATTATGGTTCAAACGCAAATCTCAAACGTTTTCTACACTCATTACGGTACAGTTTGATTTTGAAAAGCGCGTCATGCAAAACAAAACATTGTTACATGCGAAAGTAGTCGCGTTGTGTGTCGCCAATGCAAATTCCAACCAAAGATTAAGCGATGGAATCTTCTGCGCATCATTATAATAAGCGTTTTAGAAAAAAAACCGTCGTGTAACGGTCGATCATACTTAGGAGATAAGCAAGTTGTAATTAAAAATACACAGACACAAACACAAACAACAGCAACGACGACGACGAACAAAAAACTATGTCATTCGAATCGTGCTGGACATTTTCCATTAGAAAATGTATTTTTCATTAGATAATAATGTGTGTTTCATTAGCATCCAAATCGATCTTAATGGCAGTCTCAATCGAATTGAGTGCAAACGCTCAGCCAATTCACATCTGATGATATTTAAATAATTAAAAAAGAAACCATCCGCAATTTGAAGTTCAAATGAAACGAAACAAAAAAGAAAACAAATCGTAAAACCGTTTTTCCTCGCAACTCATGGGTTTTCTGTGGTGAAAGAAAAAGAGTCGTCTTTATTTTCATTCTAGGAACTAGCAATTCCCATGCGGTTCCGTGTTCCAATCATCATCGTATACACAAATGTCTTGGTGAACACGCTTTTTCTACGGCTTTATGGTGAGCGTTTGTCTTTTGCACATATGTCTATCTTTGTATACATAATTCATTGGCATCTTGTACCGAATAATTTCGTAACAAATGCTTAAATCTTGGCTCCTACATTTTGCGCACCAAACCATAATGGCAGCATCGCAAAAACAAAGAGTTCTTGGCAAGAGAGGTAAAACGAGAGAGAGAGAGAGAGAACGAACATGCGAAATAGACATTCTTGCAGTGTGAAAATTCCATGATACCCACAGTATACGGGGAAAGAAAAAAAAACACCGAACGAAGAATGAAGCAGCAACATTGTTCTGTTCTATTGCGGTAAAAATACGATGATTTAGTAAAATAAATGTATTCTAATGTTCTTTTTTGTGCCTCTCTCTCTCTGCGTATGTGTGTGTGTGTGTCTGTTCATTCGGTGAGCGTCATCATAAGCTGCTGCACCACAGACAAACGCGGCAGGAATGTAGCGGATTTGAGAATACATTGTAACAAGTGTTTGGCTTTATTTCACTATTTTCAATTCACAATGAAAACCAATGATTTAATAGCCATTTTGATTTAAAATATACAATTTTGGTGGCGATATTCTCTATTCAAATCGAGAAAAAAGAAGAATTCGCTGTGTGAATCAATTTCGAACGATTCTCTCTGTCTCTGCACCTCTCGTTCTCTCGTCAAAATGGAAATGGAATCCAACGATTGTTTTATTAATGGCATTTGGAAGCACGACAACGAACAAGTTACGCGCATATCTACCATCTTTGGAAAGTCGAAATATTTTGGCTGCCTTCTTTTTTTTTCTCTGCTCGTCTTTTACTCTCGATGGGTATTCACCGATAAAGTTGTGGCATGAGAAAATAAAAATCGCACACACGAAAAGATAGTCAAAGACTTTTCAAATAAGAACGGCCGTAGAACAACAACATCAACCAATTGGATAGTTATTTGACATTTAATGTGATTTGTGCTGTCCAAAATAGCCGAGCCATTTGAATGAGTTAGTGCCCAATTTGACGTTCTAAAGCTTATAATTATGATTACATTCTGACTCTCTTTCCATTTCGTTTCCGAATTCGGTCTTCGAAATTCCACGGCGGCAACGGCGGCCGATTGAGCTTCGTGACCTTTTCACAATCAAAATTCATTCTCGAAATTTTACTCGGTGCAAACGAGCGAGTATGTGCGCGTGCATGCTCAACCTCCGTAAACTATGTACTCTTGCGCTTGTGCTAGTCTCTTCGATGTCTATTAAAACGAAAATGTGGATCGTTTAATTTAGTGTTTGCTATAATTTAATGCAAAAATTATATAATAACATACAATAAAAACATTACGAGAGCGCATAGAATGGGGTTAAAGTCAGAAATGGTAAAGTAGACTGACTCTCTGTATGTTTATGGCACATGAGCTTCAATCATACATCTCTTTTACGGTGCACTGTAAAATGCAGACCCATTCCAATGTTGGTCGATGGTTTTTGTTTCATCTACGACGACGACGACGTCGCCGTTTGTTTTCGTACGCCTCGCGCGCGCTTTGATGTGTGTTTACCTCGAGATTGCAAGGGAAGGAGATCTGTGTTTTATGTGCATCTCCAACAAAATGCAAAACATCCAATTATTTAATTTATTCTCGATGCGTTTGTCTGCACTGTTCACTTAAAACAACGACCAAAAAACAACAACGAACAATAACACAATATTTGCGTATGTCTGGCGGTCTTATTTCTCTTGTTCTATAGCCACTGCGCACATAAAACACACACACACGAAAGATACAACAAAAAATTGTGCGTGTTTTGCATGAGGTGACAGGTTGAACAAACTTGATGTGCCTTCCACGTCGATTCATGCTCTGGAAATGTCTGTTATTAATGCGAATTATCAAGTGATTTTCGATGTGTAAAAAATGACTCAATCAAAACCTTTCTAAACAACAGTTGATCTGGATCAACGGCAGATGAGAAATGTCGGCGGCGGTGGTGGCGATGATGGAGGCAAGGAAAATGTGAATATCGCTTTGGTTTCGGTATTTTTCGCCTTTGTTCATCCTGTGTATTGACCGCTGTTGGAAAATGCCTAACTGAATTAAAATATGACTGATACGAATGGGATACGATTTGCATAACTGGTTCGATGGCCATTTGAAATACGTATTTTGTTCTCTACGTCTTTTTTTCCATTTAAATATACGGTGAATAAATAAAAACGGCCTCTTATAATTGGTCATCTTTGATTAAGCGACTTTCATGGTGCGAGCATAAAATGCATTCAATTCAATTCAGTTGTTGTTTTGGTTGGTCGTTTTTTTTTTTCGTTCGTCGAGTGTTTGTACGGTTGAACTTTACAGCCATTGAATTTGTGTGTACTAGAATCCGGTATTTACATATGCAGTTCCTAGTTGTTGATTTTTTTCTTCTTGCTCTCTTGTGTTGGGAACGCGGCCACGAAATACATATACACAGACGCGCCTAATGAGAGTGCTGATTTTATGGTGTAAAGACGATCGTAATAAAGATAAAGAATCGACCATAGTCTTTGACATTGCCATAGCACGACGACGACGACGGTTTGTGCAATCGTAATGACTATTTAAAACGCCATTGGTGAGCATGATATTCATCGGCGGCAGCAGCAGCAACGGTGGCAACAACTCGATCGCCCAGCGATTTGTGTACTCTGCTCGCACCGCATGCGCAGACAAATAATGGATTATTTACACATTGACGGATACACGAAGTGCAATTTTCGAACATAAAATATTTGCTCGATCAATCACACAAACCGAACGAATGCGAAAAATACTCGCTCAGCCACTGCAGTGGCTCAGTTCAACGGGGAGAGAGAGCGAGAGAGAGCGGGAGAGAAAGCGAGAACAAACCAAGCACAAAGTCAGCATAAAATGCTTTAATTTATCAATTTTGATGGACGGCAACCTGGAATTATTAGTCTGGATGCTTGACGTAATCCGTTAATAAGTCAAGAGCAAGCGAAAGAAACAAAAAACACATCAAAATTAACGAGTTCTAGTACAAAGAGTGTATGAGTATAAAGTTGTTGACATTATCACACATAAATGTATCTAAGCAAAGTAACAAGAAACAAAATTGCCAATTGATCGTTGGCGCACGACTGTTTGTGACTCATTATTGGTTTTATCGCATAGGAAAAAAATTATTGCCATTTTCCTTTCACAATACAATCGTGTCAAATGAAGTATTTACAAGGTATTATTAAAATAAATCTATCCAAATCGGCGACCTTACACTTTTCACTTGCTGATGGCAATGTGTCAGCCACTTAGCCCATCGCCAAGAGCGCTCTGTATTTTAGATGTGTTTATTTCTCTCGTTTCTATCTATCTGTCCCTCTATCTTTCTTTCTTTCTTTTTCAAATGGTGCACACGGAGGCCCATTTTAATCTCATTTCAATTATACCGTGGTGTGTTATTTGCCTGAGTCTCGTTGCTTATTTTGGCATTGTACGTATCTATGGGCGACGAGTATGTGTTGTTCGTTCAGCTTCTGCGCTTCTTTTTTTCCCCCTGTAATCATTATATTACTGTGATCATTTGAGCCATCATTACACATGGCAGAAAAAACACACCATTCGAAAGCTTGGGCCAACACTTATTTCGATTTCGATCAATTCCAGTCAGATCTTTCTTTCTCTTATTTCATCGATCAGCTGAGCAATGTGTGAGTCTGTGTGTGGGATTGCGACTTTTCGTCTCTCTCTCTCTCTAGCTTCACTCTACCGCAAGAAGCGTATATAATGATCAATAATGTGCAATTGTAGCTATTTAAAAAATGTGTTAACACGTGTCAATAGAAATTTCATTATTCCCAATTGAAAATATGAAAAGAGACGAGAAAAGAAAACAATTTAAACACCGATCAAAAATGCGGCACCCAATGGCCGCATGGACAAACGATTTTCTGTTGCAGCAATATACAATTTGATCGATTCTCAAGCCATGAACGGTTTTATGTTTCGATCTCTCGTTCAAATGGGTTGGTCGCGTTTTTTTATCCTTCAATGGAAAAATTACACGCGAGATTGGCGCTCTTTATATAATCGACAATTATGTTTTATTACACATTTTTGCGATTTTATGGTGTTCGAAGCGCGTTGGTTGAGCGTTATGTTAGGATTTAGCTGTTGCTACCACTTTTGCTACTCGCGGTTATGTTTAGTTACATTTTATACGATTTAGAAATTCAGTTGATTGAACTTGTTGTTCGAATAAGCATAAAACTGACCAAAAATGATCATAACATTCAGATGGATGTCAGCGATCGCATAGCATGGATATTTGATCGATATCGATTAAGTGGCTGCTCATGTTTGATTTTTAAATTTGGCTTATTTCCAAAAGAAGTGATTCACTGACGTCACAATATCTCGTAAACATGAACGCACACACGCACGCCTTTTTGGTTCGTGATTTCAATCAAATTGAAAATCGACATACAAAACGATATATGTAATTTGATGCTTGTTGCGATTTCGATATGCCTATTGCATGCTTTAAATCGATAATTATAGACGTATATGATCAATTGGAACAAAATCATCACCTCACCTCTACTCTATCTACAGCACATAATCAAAGTGTTTAGACAAAACAAAAATTAATTCGTTAAATGTGGTTTAAATTGATGTCTCCCACGAACGAAGCCACCAAAGGGAATACAGCAACAGCGAACCAAGAAGGAAAAATGAAACATGATAGAAAATGAGCATCAAAACGAGCGCAAAATGACGATAACATCTAATCTATCAATGCGATCGACGCGACGAAATTAGTAAAAATGGTATGTTGGTCGCTCTGCCAAGTCGCTGTTAATGGCTAATGGAAAACGGCCTATTCAAATGAAATCTAAATGTCTCGATGGGAATTTCAAGTGTGCATTTGTTTTCGATTCAGCTTCATTCAACTGATGTATTCCATTCGTACGTTCGTTCGTTTGGTATGTTCATTGTGAAGGTAAGAAAATGGTATGTAAATAATGATGATCGTCGATGCTGCTGCTGCTGCTGCCGCTGCCAATGGAAAAGCAAGCGTAAACTCATAATATAATTGAGACTGCGTATGTCAGAAGATGGTGCGAACTGATGAAAAGGGCCTCATCATCATTTTTTCACTCTCCCATCATCCGAAATACGTTCGGTTTCGTTAAGTTCAACTTCACTTGATTAACATTTTTATTTCACAATTTTTGTGAAATGTACACACATTGCGTTTTTATTTTACATTTTTTTTTCTTACTGTTTTCATGATCATTTTTCCGATGCGTTATTTTCCCTTGAGTGCTTCTCGCCCGCACTAAAAATCGATCGAATGAAAAACGAGCTCGAATAAACATAACAAAAGTTGAAGAAAACACACCGAAACCGACGAAGAAAATGCATTGTTTGGTGATATTCGATGCAAGAGCGGAAAGTTATTCGTGAAAATGGCTGCAATTAGTGTTTGAAACAGAGCAATTGATACAGTAATGCCTGGATGGTGCTGATCAAGGAAAAATGCATCAAGAGAAATTGAAGCGAATTGCATTCATCGGGCGAAAAACCAATAGAACAATGAAAGAAACAATTGTCTCTTTGAATGTCGTTAACTTTAACCGTGGCTTTACTGTAGCATCATCAATAAATATTTAAGAAGTAATGATGAAGAAGAAGCAAAAAACACACAATAGCATTCCGAACAATTGTGAAAAATCACAAGTGCAGAGAAAAGTTCATGAAAAAAAACGAGTGTTAGTTTTGTGTGTAACGTTGCACTTTCCATAATGTTAATTTTTAGTTGAAACGCAAGTTTGAAGCGCGAATTGCTCACATTGCTCGGCTTAGCTTGACTGCTTATCTTGTACCAGCAACATTTCTCTTCAAAATCGCTTCACTCTCTTCATTTATTTATCTGTTGTTTTTTTTTTTCTGTGTTTTGTTTTTGTGTTTCGATACATGTTGTGTGTGTTTTTTTCTGAAAACTGTCTTCATCGCTGCTGCCGTTTGAAATGCATGCGCAAGAGAAAAAAAACCACTAATTAAATATTCTATTTAGCATATGAATGGTGCGCGAATCAGCGCAGTTTGGTGGAACGCGAGTGAATTTCATATTTGGCATATTGGCTGTTGGATGTTCGTAATGGATGCCACAGTTTCGTTTGCATCTTTTCATTTTCTCACTGCTGATGTTTTTCGATACATGTATGTTGTTGAAGTGCGTGTGCAAGTGAGCACTTGCTCGCGTTCGCTGCCATATTCCGACGAATGATGTGCGATATGTTGCGAATCAAGTGGATTTTCGAATCGGTTTCATTTGAATTTTTCGTGTAAATTTACTGGAGCAAGCACTTAAGCTCACTTCATCTCACCATTTACTATTAAATGGCCACAATGATTCTCGAATTTTATGCAAACAAAAATTATTTCTTGCACTCTGTGTGTGTGTGCGCTTTATTTTTATTTATTGCTTTCTTGGTTGCTTCGTCGTCATCATGATCATCGTTGCTCGTCTTCTGTTTACCGCGAAATCATCGTGTTTATTTTCTGTGTGCGTTTTGCACAACATGCAAAAGAAGAGAAATTCCACCGTCGACTCGTCGTATATTTCAATCGGTAAAATCCGTTGTTGCCGTTGCTCTTCTTCGATAGTCTATTGGGACTACGAGAGCAACGAGCGAGACAGAATAAGACAGAGAGAAAAATACGATTGTTGAACTAATTCTAAAATACACATGGTAATAAAGCTCAAGTTTTGCTGGAAACATAGAAGTTGAAAAGAAGCGGCCCTTTGTTATGTGTCGAAGCGCGCATGAATTTTGCGCGTTCGTCACACACACACACAGCACACCGAATCTGAATTATATGTGTAACTAATTCGATATTAATCCCGCAATGCAACGAAAAGGCACACACACACACACACATTCCATGAGTGTTTCATTTGCAAATTTATTTTCATTTTATTGAAATCGAAGAAACACGCTTGAATCGTGCCTTTCGTGGCGAGTATGTGTATGCTCATTTTTCTCTCTTCATTTCTAGTACCTTCATAGAGATCGATTCATTCTTCATGGTCTATTGTTATTGATATCGCTATGTCTGGCATTTGTTGTTGCTGAATTGTTGTATGTGTTTTTTTTTCGTTCTGCGTACGATTCAGATCTTTTCAGCTGGCGACGCCGTGTATCATAAAGATTAAACTTTTGCATGAAAATATTTGCGTTGCGTTGGATGCTTTCGCCGTTGATTGGTTTATTGCGTTTACGAAAGAACATCATGGGCTAAAGAAATAAAACAACAACAACGAACGGACAAACAAACGACGAAAAAAATCACCATGGATATATGAGCATTTGCTACGCTTTTTGACTATGGTCTATGTTCTTCTTCGTTATTTTTGTTGTTGTTGGTTTTCTTTTTCTCAGTATTTTTGTATGTATTATTACAATGTCCAACGATTTAAAATGCCATAAAAATATCCATAAACATTATATGATATGAGAAAAGATATTTTCAGAGTTTTTCTTTTTATATAACGGTTTCGGGTTAGCAATGCTAACTTGGCATCAACATCAACGAAAAAAACACACACACCAACCAATATCATCTCGGTAGCTGAATAAAAAAAAAACTAAACACACCGGCTCCAGAGAGTGATCGATTGGTTGAGAAATGGTGTATTTAAAAATGAAAATAAAGCAAAAAAAAAACTCCACATACACACTCGAGCAACGGCTACAAAATCTTGGCCCAATACAAATACGAGCAAAAAACTTGAATTCCGCATACGTGAGTGAATGCGCGCGTGAGCGCGTAGTAGTGTGATTCAGATTAAAAAGCCGAACGAATGAACGAACAAACGAACGAACGAAAAAAAAAAACGGTTATCTATCACCCATTCAACGCAATGTGCTCTCGAGACTCAATTTCAGCAATATGTGTATCGACGGAAAAAAAAACAGCACACAGCATCGAATTAAGAAGAGAGGAAAAAAAAATCGCGCTACATTTTACCGTAACTTATTCGAGTTATTGTGTGTCGATGGCAGTGTATATAAAACGAAACATATGTGCGGATCACATAATACAAATACACACGTTTTGTATGTGTGCCTGTTGTACCTATGCACGGTGTGTAACAATGAGAATATTTGGTGTGTGCTTAGAAAAAGGCGCTTGCACAAACATAGGCACATGGGAGCCAACCATCGAAACAAGAATCGAAAAGAATCACAGCCACATTGTAATGTACACACAGCCAACAGACACCGACCGATATATCGAACTTAGAAAAATGATTAAGCCAATTGTACGGTGCGGTGCTATGCTACGGTGAGTGTGTGGTTTTGTTTAGTGGTTTTCTTTCACATTTTTCATTTTCCACTTTTTAAAACCACATTTAATAAAATATTTGACGGTTCTTTTTTTCCACTGTGTTCCAAGCCAAGCCAAGCCATTTCGCCAAGCCATTTTTCGACTATTGTTATTGTTGACTGCCCAATTTTCAAATTAATTTATCACACACTACCGTTTTCTTTCCTGTCTCTTCTTCTTCCTCATTGGCTTTTTGTTTTGTTCTCCAAGCCAATTCATCTCGCAGGTCGAATACAGCTTTCGGGAACTTATCATAATGAAGTTGTTAGTAAATACAAATTAGAGAATTGGATGAGATTCTTTCTTTATTACTCTTTTATTTTGGCACAATCGAGATCTTGGTGTTTTTTTTCCCTCCTCTTTCATTTCTCTTTTTTTGATTTTCTATTTCTGTATGTTGCTTTCTTGATGTGACTTTGAAACATTCTATGTCTGGGTTATGTTTTTTTTTTTTCGCGCGCGATAAACTTAAGCCATAGATTAAAGTAAGGCAGAAAAATGATTCGCATTGAGCGCCCGAATGAACAATGAAAATTTGTATATGTGATGCGGAAACAATGACAAATCATCATCAAAACAACATCAACTTAATGCTTCATTCGAATCTGTTCATCGCTGTGTGTGTGTGATTTTATGAGCAGACGCATATGTACGTTTAATCGCATCAGCACGATGAAAAGTTAATCAACAACAAATATTCGCACATGCGAAAATTGGCATGTGAGTGTGCACGAAAGTCAAGTGAACCAATTCTGCTGTTGTAAATCATCGAAATGAGAGAAAGAAAGAAGAGAAATTGAATAAAAAAAAACCATAGAAACAAAAAGAATTGCACCTGATGATCGATTGTTGTTCATGAAAGTTAACAATATTTAGGGGTTAATGATGCAGCAACAGCAACAGCATCAGTCTCAATGAGATAAATTTTCGGTTTGTGCGCACACGAAAACATCAACACGAAAACCTTGCACCAATTTACACGCGATGCCTGCATCCAGCACCAACTGTGGCATGATGACATTTATTGTGCGATTGCGTGCCGACGTCATTTCAATTGACTCAATTTTCATGTGGCATGTGTGCAAATCACTCAGCAACAATCACTTCCAAAGCCGGGAGAAACAAGAGACATAAACAGTGGTTTTATTAAATACAAACAGTGTCGAGCTAAACGTGTGATGACATCTTCATCGTTGGGGCTGTATTAATGAGGTGTTGTACATGCACAACTCATTTGCGTTACACATGCGATGCCGCTTAAATGGCCGAACAAAAAGCCTTTGGTTCACAAAACGAGACACATTTTGATCGAAATCACAGAAATTCACAAGTCAAAAAATTTGGTATGCGCGCGCACCTTCTTTTCTACTGCCGTTCGTTTTCTTCTCACTTTTCTGGATTGGTTGTTTGTTTTACGGAAAAGAATTCTTTACGATATCAGGAGAAATGAAAAAAAACAAACAGACAGAAGAAAGAAATAACAAATTCGATGTGATGATACCGTTTATTTTCATACAAGCCTCTTGTATTGTGATGCTAATGAACGAGATTGATATCGTGGCCAATGTACGATGATGGCAAGAGAAAAGACCCGCAAATCAACAATTCTAATCAAAAATGTGATGCAAACAACGCGGGCGCGCTCATAAAAATGAGTCGAGAAAAAAAAACGTGTGCACAAAACTTACCTTAATGAAGATTACCAAATAACCGTAAAGTTCACACAAACACACAAATGAAAAGAGCAACACGAAAAATTGTTTTAGAATAAAAACGGCAGTTTAGCGTTGAAGGGCGATCTAAAATCAGTTTTGCCACGATATATCGATTCAAGTAGTTCTTTCAATTCCAAATTGCAATCACGAATCAATTTTTTCTTCAATTCATTTTGTTTTCTTTTGTATTCATCCTCCTCCTTCCGTTCTTTGCGCAATTCGCTTCTAAATTCATCAACTTTACACTTTCAAGTTCACTGAAAAGGTCCGACTCGATCGATTGAAATTCAATTTTTATTCAATTCAGTTTTGTTTAATAAGAATCAATCATATATGGTGTTTTTTCATTCTTCTTCTACTTCGACGAGGAGGTTTCTCAGCTCAATTTGCATGCTTTTTTTCCCGTTTGCAAACAAATCATTTTTCTTTCGTTCTTTGATACTTAGAATTCGGTTAGCGCAAACGAATTATTTTTCAATAGTTTTTCTTTCTTTTTCTCTCGATTCAATTCACAAAAATTCCCATTTGATTCACGATTTACATTTCATTGTACTGTGTTGTGTTCGATCATCGTCGTCGGTATTTGATCAAAGAGCCAGTCTAGAACCCGCACACGTATTTTCACAATAATCACGTACTGCACATAATTTGCAACGTAAGAATAATGATGAGCGCGCAATGATATACACCACTCTGTTGTCGATATTTTACCAGTCGAGTGCGGAGAGCAATGCGCACGATGCAAATTCTCTCGTGTGCAAACGAATAAAATTCAATCACACCTATTCTTCTTTTTTCGCGGCCGTTGAACGTGCGTTCAAAATGTGTTCTCGATGCACTTTGCACAATAAAACAAAAATTGCACCAGTCAAGTCGAAGAACCGATCGATCGAAAGGTTCTGTTGGTTCAGAACCAAATAAAACACCATGAAGAAACGAACGAAAAATGTAACGACGAGCTTCAAGAGTAGAAAACAACCGTGCACCGACGGAGTTTTGTATACGTGTTCATTGGATCAGCGCGCAAAACGTACTGAATGAAGGCATAGACCAGACAACAGTTATGAGTTGTGTATTTTAAAATGAACAGCCGCAACAGCGGCTACCATTAAATGGATTTATATTTGCTGCGTGTGTATGCTTCGCGGTGCTCGGTGTATGCTGTTGATGCACGCTTTTCGCTTGCTCTCTTCCATATTCGCGCCTCTTTTCTTCTCTCACAATCGCACATGCATGCACACCGTTTGTCGAGCTGAACGCATGTCTTTGCATATAATCTCTCTCTCACTCAGATGAGCCACATACTAATCGCACATTATGTTTTTATTTCCATTTATTTTTCGTCTGTTTGTTTGTTTCGTCAGCGACAACGACGACGACGACGACGAACACACAAACCGATGGAACACTTGTATGTTTCGGTGCTCACTTTTTATCACTGTAATAAAAATCGTGAGCACCGTTGTTCGACCAATGTTAACGTTCTTCGTCGCCTCATCGGCCAATGCAATTGATCACTGTGAATTCTCTTTTTATCCCTCTCTCGGTCTCTCTTTCGCTTCGACTGTGGATACAAAACAAGTACCGATCACTGCTGATCCACACCACTTTACCAGACTCTTGAAAATTTGATACCTGACATAAAACGCTCTTTTATTTCAATTGGCAACTTTTCGTCGACATCTTCTCATTCGAATATATCCATTGCCATTATGCCATCGGAGCAACCTATTGAACGTTTCAATTGTGTACAAACAAAAGAGAAGAAATGAAGAAATTGATTTGAACGGTATTGGTGGCCTTTGACCATATACGAAAATTGTTTGAAATGTACTTGGATGCATCGATCTTCACTCAACACTCGAGCTCGAGAAGATCATAAGTGCTCAAATAATTACATAGGGCATATTTTGATATTGTGTGTGTGTTTTCAGCATCTAAATATCGTTGAACGGTTCTTTGCCTTGGGCAAACGGTAAATTGACATCAAACTGCAGCCGGCACACTGTTATCTACAGTGTCCAATCATAATGAGGTCTACCAGATACATCTTTTAATCGATTTTTTTTTCGAATAAAAAAAAGCATTTTATTATAACAAGAGCTTAATTTGAAATTTTCTTCTTTTCTTCATGCTACGCGATATGCTTCGGCTTCAAGTTATACGAAGGTTTCAAGCTGAAGCAAATTAGCTTCATTTAACACCAGTTTGATTCAAAAGCGTTCAATCAAAGCGACGAACCCAAAATTAAAAGCTTCACTTCATTTGTTCATGAGCTTATCGGTGCAAAAAGTTGGAAAATACTCTGACGGTTAAGTTGAAATACTCAGTAGCCATACCTCTCAGGCAAAAAAAAAATGCTCAATTCCAATATTTAAGCTTACTAAAAGCCAGCGATCATATAAAAGTTCCGTTATTCCATACAAAAAAAGCTGTTGATATTCATTTAAGCGCTTTAAAGCGCCCGATTTGAAAGTTTCACGAACGAAAAAGATCAAAGCTCTTACCTCTCGCAAAACGAAAGTCTCAAGTCAGTACGTCCAAATAGCGGATTCGTTTTGCTGTTTTGTCCGTCGCAATGAACACATGTGCAGAATGAATACTGTGATCCATACACACTTGCACCGCCTTCAATACCGAATCCATCGTCTTCGAAGAAACTACGCGGCGCACCTGAATCTTCTGAACTACGTGATGATCTTGACCTATGGAAACCAAAATTTTATTAGATCCTATGGATTTGATGATTTGATCAAAATGTCTATTCCAATCATAACTGGACTCAAATGAAGATGCAGAGAAAAAAACAAATCAATGATGCAATTGGAAAGTATTCATCAATAAAATAAAATCGAATGCAATCAGATCGAGCGCGCAGCCGTCGAGATCCATCATCATCATGAACATCAGAATGGATTTATTGCCAATGTGAAATTGACTGTAAATGATTGCAATTTGAATCATGGTTTGGAAATCAGCTTCCGAATTTATTTATTTTTCTTCATATACAACTCAACACGTGCTTTTCTCTCGTTTAATTACTGAGCGCGCACAATTCAAATTAATTACTGAGTGTATGTAATTTGAAATGGTTCAATCGAAGTAATTGATTCTGCGTAGTGTGGTGTTTCATTACGAGAGATAAAAATGAAGAAGAAGAAAGAAGAACAGCGCAAGTGTGCGCGCGGTACATAGATGAATGCAACGCAAATAAAAATACATAGAAGAGAAACAGAAATGTGTGCCGAACGAAAAGTTGTGCATTGAATAATTGTAGATAATAAAAGATTTATCGATATATTCATAATCACGTGTATGGGGTTGGTCTGATGCACAAGATTTGTATGATACACACAGTGTGAGTGCGCGCGCGCGATTATGGCGAGATTTGTGCGCGATAGATAGAGAGCACTAATCACTCTTTTCCGCATGAAAATTCATAATATCAAGTGAAGAAAGAAAGAAAGAAAAGAAGCCGCGCGCGCGCATACACTGTTACACCGATTTTATTATTATAATAAAGTGGTGCACTGAATCGATTCTTTGAATTCATTAAAGAAAAAAAAATAACAACATTTTTGTGCGACCAAACACAAAAATTACAAAATTAATGTTGTTTGTGCGCAAAATCAATTTTGGTTCGCACCAAATGGCTCTCTCACAAAACCCGGGTGCGAAGATGAAAACTGATAAGATTGTTTAATGTCCGGCTACGGCCGGTTGATTTGTGTAATCGCCATGGAAGTGATAGAGCATTTTCACACTTCAAATCTTCGGTTCCAAGAGAAAATTCGCACCCGATGATGATTCGCATGGTGTCGAATGTCGAAAAAAAAATATCGCCAACGTTTCGTCGTAAACTTGTATGAATAAAAAAAATCATTTCATTGGCAACATATCGCAATGAAATGAAAAAAAGAAACAGCATAATCATAATCCAGTCCAAATATCTTGGTCAGCTTGTGGCTATCGAAGCGTGTGCGGGTGCGTTTTGTTTTTGTATGTAATTTTTCGTCCATTTTAATACAAAAAAAAATGTTTGCATAAAAAAACATGCCACAAATAAACACACTAACACACAAATAAACCTTGTAATTTGAATGATTTTGATCATTATACAATTGCATAGATACACATTTCGGGTGGTGAGTGTGTGTCTGTGTGGCTTCAAGTGTGTTTCAATGCCGATTCGAATGCATAACATGCTAAGAAGCTCCCCGCCGCGTGCGAGCATGAGCATGAGAATCGTAATAATATATTTTAATGATTCACGCATAAGCTGCCTCCCATTCAATATAATTGCTAATTAAACCGGAAAAATTACACTTAAAAATCGAATAGCATAACCATATGCTGAAATCAACGAAAAACTAAAACACCAACAACAACAGCAGCAGCACATGCTCAGTGCTCGTCAGTACAATGCGTACGGTGTGAATTCTGTGTTGATTATGATTTATATGCTGTTCATGTTTGCCTATTTTATGCATGTTTTTCGATTTGGAATGTGATTGCTATGCAGCCACAATCGATATCGAGATGGGAAAAATATTCGATGCAAATATGCAAATCCGTTGACATTTTTTTTCCATTTGCGGTACGATTGGTATTTGGTTGAAATCCGGCCGTCGAAGGTTATGTTAGAAGAAAAACCAATTTATGACAAATAGAATGCTTTGTTTTTTGTTTTTATAACAAGTATACATGTTTATCTTACGCATAATCAATCAGCAATAATTGATTCAACAAAAATGTTGCTGCATTTCTATTCAGAAGCAATGATTGATGGACTGATTGGTATGGACTGGTGCTGTAATATTCGAACGATTGTGCCGAACAAAAACTCAAATCACTGGCCGATTACATATAAACAAAAAAAAAAACATTCGTTGCAACAGACAGGAGATTGCAGTGCATGCATCGAAGTCATTTATGTTGTCACATAATCGAAAAGCCACTTTGTGCACTTTCATCAGTTTCCCATCATTAAGCTTTCGTGAGTTTTTTTTAGCGTTTTCTTCAAAATGTAAATAAATGGCTACAAGTTCTTTGGCAAATTATAGATAAACATCTATAAAAATGTAACTGTTGATATGAAAATCAAAAAAAAAATTGTGTTACATTCTACTAAAATGCAATTTCATATTAAATTGCCCTTAATTGGGTAGCATAAAAAAAGTATGCGCTCGCTAAAATCCATTGAGAATCGTTAAAATGCTATTCGAAAGTCTTTGAAACTTCATTCATAAGATGATTTGTTTGTTTTTCTCCTCTCTGTGTCTCGCTTCCTCGTGATTCATGAAAAAAAAAAACATTTCGTTCCAATCGTATTTGTTTTTAACCAGATTTTCGTACTTGCCTTTTGTTTTTCAAATCGACGGTATCCACCATAATGTTCCATGTTCGATGAATCAGATAGAGAAGGAAAAGAACGCGAGAACTTTCAGGTCCAGCTGATTCGCTTTTCTTGCTTTTTGTGCTGCGACCGCCGAGTGTTGACGTTCGAGATTCATTGAATGCACCATTTGGATTATATGTCGTTGGCATGGAATTGCCCATTGTGATTTTGATTTATATGCTTTTTATTCGTTCTATTTTCCTTCACGTACAAAAAAATTTTGCTCAATTTTTGTTGTTCGCGTTCCGTTGTTATCATTGATTTGTTTGTTTTTTTTTTTTGTTCGCACTTAAATGCAGCCGTAGGCGATATATTCTGAACTAATTCACTCGTTACGTGGTTTCGTTTCGCATTTTCCGAAGTAAGTTTCGGTGTTTGCAAGTAGTCGGCGTTTTTTCATGTTTTTCATTCGTTCTCCCGCAACCGACTTGTTCTTAGTGGATTTCTTGATTATTGCACATTTCGACTGTCTTCCTCGTCATAATACGTCGCATCAGTCTTACGCTGCAAAATGAAAGGAAAAAAGAAATCGATAAATAAACGATTAACACAAATCTGTTCATCAATGAATGGTATAATTTTTTTCCAATGTTGCATTTCTAATGATCTGTATCTCAGCGACCAGAGTAAGCTGCTAATTTTAGAAATAGACACAGCACAAAAATATATGGAATGAAAGTTTAAAACACTTTCAAAACGCGTTCGCCAATTCGACACACAATATTGGTCAAAACAAAGGACGTAATTCATTTCAAACGCTAGAACCATTTTTTCTGTACTCAATTAAATTGAATAAAAACGTAACGATGTCGCCAAACCAGGCAACCACGTTGCAAGAATGTGTGGTGCCTGGTTAGAACGTACGGCTGCAGTTGTTCGATTGTTCGTGTAAACAAGAAACAGAACGAGACACAGAAAATGAAAGAACGTTTCCGATGCTCGGTCCCGAAAGTAAACTCACAGATCGATTCTGGACTGGTTAACACCATTTTAAAAACAAACTCACCAAACACAATAAATGTAGGTGAACTTGCTTTATCAGAAAACGTGCGCCGATCGTGCGAGAGAAAGAGGAAGAGAGAGAGAGAGAAGAGGCGCGCACGCACACACAATCAGTCTTAATATAGGCCACAATTTACATCACAACACATGCTACTTCAAAACAATGGGTGCAAATAGAAAGAATACACTTTTTTGTATGGCCAAAAACATATCGCTTGGACACCTTTGCTTTCAATTGAGAAAAACAGACAACGAAAACCGAACGCATTTCCAAATGTTCCATTGAGATGAAAGCCGTTTTTTTTGGACGATAACAAGAGAATCAAACACACTTGTCAAATGTCATTTGTCAACCGAAAGGTTTGTCTTTGTTTCAAATGAATTAAGTAAAAACTTTGTAATATTCACGAGAAAAGAAGCTTAAACATTTGCATATAAATCGTAACCTAAATCTTATACGATTTTAACTAATCACATCGATCGAAATGAAATGATAGAATGAATACATTTGAGAAATAGACGAGGCTCTGGAAAATTCGCCGCTCTGAAACTGCAAGAATGAAGCCATATATCCATGGAACATATATTAAATTTTAACATCTATTTTTACGTATCATCGCATTTTAATCATAGATTGATTGATGATTTATAGAATGGCGCATAGCAAAAAGCGAACTAGAAATGCAGCTTTAATTATGATTTTGCAATTAATCTCGAATCAAACCCAAATGAAGATACGCTGCGAAGCACAGTGATGAAAATATATTTGAACGTCTTGACAAATTGATCAACGAACATCTAGACTAGATTCGTGCACCGAACCCTGATGCACCGATTTGGAAGTGGTTCAATGTGCTTGAGAATGACTTTTGCCAATTATGTGTTACATATCGAGAGATGCAATCATTTCATCAGCTAAAGGTGCTATTGAACATTTAAAGAGTAAACAGGTTTAGCTAGTTTGTGTTGTTGTCGTCGTCTTCGTTCTTCTTCTGAACGTGCGCGGCATTTTCTTCAGCTACTGCATAAGAGAATCGTTCACAACAAAGAATCGTTTATCGAACGTATGTGTTTGGTTGTATATGTGTTTGTGAATTGGTTATTTTTCTTTTATCATTGGATTTCTCATTGCAATTTGCCGCTTTTCTTCTTTCAACGTTCTTGTGAGCCAGCGATTTTTTGTCTTCAATTCCAAATAATAACTCGTGCTTGATTTGTTCTTCTCGAAAGCCTTCATCTTGTGTTGTGCTGTGTGTATGTGTGTGTGTTTGTGTGTGTATGTGTACGTGTGACTCTGCCATAAAACACACATTTTTGTAACTGTACACTGTTGTAAGCCGTACAATTAATTCTGTTAACGAAAGAGAAACGCACACAGTCGCGCGCACAGACACACAAACGACACGGCCAATAAAATAGTAAGCCAATTGATTAATCGACGTTTCGATCGAAAATTATTATATTTAACCTATATTAACGTTTAAGATAATCGGAGCACATGCGATCCAATCAAAGCAAAACATATGACTCTTATCACATTCAGATCCATGCGCGTTCTTTCTCTTCTTCGACTATGAATGTGTTGTTGAGACGTTCGTTCGTTCGTTGGTTGGTTCATTCATTCGGTCGGTCGCGCGACACATTTATTTCTATGTGGTTCTCAATAAAGAAAATAGATGTAGGACAGATATTTGCCGTTCGACGAGATGTTTATGTGTTCGATATACTTGCAGTTTTTTTTCCACATATATATGGAAAATCATCGTGGAAATGTCACTCAAGACCATACTTTCCTTACGAAATAGAAATAGACAAAGGGAAATAGTATAGGTATGCATATGTATATAAAAACAACTAATCGCACAAATGCAATTGTTCATCTCGTCAGTTATCACCCATTTTTTTTTCATTCTGACTGCTACTATTCCGCTTTATTCTTTGGCGTAATTTAATGAGCTCGATTAGAAGAACAAGAAGAAAATAAAGAAGAAAAAAAACATTGGCGACCACAAAACGCTTGTTCTTTGACACAAATCCGCGATGGAATGAGCTCGGGATACTTTAGTTTCTTTTCCTCTGTGTCTCTGTATCACTTTACAATGTGTTAATGTAATAAAATGCTATTTGCATGCAGCTAAGTGCAGCATGACTGTTTTTCTTTCATTTCGATTATCTTGTTTGGAATAACGGTTGAGTGACTGCTTTAAAAACGATTTCGTCGATTTGTTGCTGTTTTTGTTGTTGCTGCTGCTGCACAAAATATGATGCGAGCAGAGAAGATGCGCCAATAAAAACCACGTACAAAAAGCATTATAATTATTTTAATATTTTTAAATTGCGATCCATGACGTCTTTTGATATGGTGAGCGCGGTGCGACGCAAAGCGGCCGGTGTGTGATGAACATTTGAATGACGTGCCAAATGATTCAAGCATTCGCGAGAACCATTGCATACGACACAGCAGTGGCAAAGGTTAACTGGGCAAGACAAGTTTCTCACACCAGATATGAAAAACCATGTGGTCATGTGCTGCTGTTGCTGCTGCTGCTGCTCCATCAGTCACACATGAAAATTGTCGATTGGTTATGCGCAACTAAAAAGTAACAGGAAATCGCCGTTTTCACAATCAACATGAAAAATTAAATAAGAAAAAACAAGAAGAAGAAGCAACAACAACACTCGATAAAAATAAAACGACGCAACAGCAACAAGATGAAAACGGTTGAATACGCTGAAAATGCGTGGAAATTTCTGCAAATCGGAGAAATCGCATGAATTCGGTAATTTGATGTAATATTTTTGTTTCGCATTGATCAACAGCATATACAGTACACACACACACACACACACACACACACGCATAATGACAAAACATTAGATTTGCATGAAACAAACATTGAAATTCATTGCAATTGCAAAATGAGTTATGCCCCAATGTAGTAATATAACTTGTTTGCTGTTTTCCGAGGTTGATGAACAGTGATCAAATGTAGCATCGTCCGTACCGTTTAAATTTTCATGCAACGAGCGAATCGCTCATTTGATCAAGTTCGGCGACAACTTTCTCATTTATTGCACATTTCTTTCATTTTTATGTGCGGCTGACTGTTTCCTTGGCAGCAAATCCGATGCACGCAACCATTTGCTTTTGTGTGTGTGTGTGTGTGTGTGTGTGTGTGTGTGTATGTGACGAAAGTGCAAATGAATGTTGCACATTTCCATTTTACTCAATTTGGTATCGTACCGCGGCGCACAAAGAATGGTGTCTGTGTGTGTAATTCAAAATCGATTATGAAATTACACAGGATGAATGGATCAAAAAAAGAGTCGATAAAAGACAAAGCAACACGCGTGAACAAAACAAGATAAAACAAAATATTGACTGATCCATTTCGATTCAACGCGATTATTATCGATGTCTATTATCTTGGTTAATGCAACACTCTCAATCGACTCGATGGCAAACAAATCAAATGATTGCAGTGTGTGTGCGTGTGTTGGAAATGTTGTGCTTTATTATTATGATTATTTCGGTTTTCATTTTTGTAACATTTATTTACGCCATTTTATTGGCACCACATTCATGGATCAACAAACACCGCTTCAATCGATACATTTTTTGAATGTGCTTAATTTTTCATTAAATCTTTCTCTCTCTCTCTCTATCCCTCTCTCTGGCTCTTTATCCGTCTCAGGCTTCATCGTATTCCATCTTAATGGATTGATTGCAACGATGATTATCTGTTGATTGGTCGTTGTCCAATCAATCGTGCTTCGACTTTTAGTCCAGCCGACCGACGGACGCACTCGTATATGTGTATTAAAAAATCATTTTTCACTCAAATCTTCTCGTTTGCAATTCAGCATATTTTTGTCGTTTTTTTTCGATTTTGTATCGTTGACTTTGTTTTTCTTCTTCTTCTTCTTCATAACGAAAGTAACATAATTAATCTAACGCTAAATTTGCGAAGAAAGTTTTAAGCGGTGGCAGCATGTTATATGCACAAGCACAGGCGCGCGCGCACACATATGCTCCGCACTCACTTAGCGAACATCGACATTAGTTGTGTCCAACCAATTGGAAAGTTGTCAATAAATCGAAATACAAACATTAAACCACCGTCCCCTATACAAGATCGGTGCGCTGCCACTTGAGAGCACCACACACATGCGGTTTGGCAAACAAATCAACTGAAACACAATACAGACAGACAGACAGACCGAATGCTTATCAATTCAAATGAGCACATACGAAAAAAACAAAGTGACATTCGAAGTTCGAACCACATTTAACCAGCGTGCTGTCAATGATTAATAGGCAAAATGCAAATGAACTGCCATAGAAAAAGTCCAACAAAACTCAATTAAAACGGCGACTCACCTAATTCTTTTATTATTGAAATTTTTTTTGTAGAAATATTTATGAATCAGATGGCGATGGTGATAAAATCCCTTTCAATTTTTATTCGGATGGTGACGGAAGTGTTACATATTTGATTCAAATCAATTACGTTACTTTCGCATTTTTCTATCGATGTTATCTCACTTATTTCACTTGAATATTCACTGGCGAACAATTCTTTTCCTTTCTCGTCGGCCTCAACGTCCCTTCTGGTGTGTAATGCACCATTAACTATTTTGAACTCGACCACAAAACACAAAACACTGATAACAATTCAACGAAACGAATGCTAAAATTGCTTGAATTCTTGTCACACTCACACTTCCCGTTATGTCGTTCCGTTAAATCTGTGCGATTTTATAAAAATCTATTCTATAAAATCAAACTGGCAAATTTCCGGTTAGAATTTTGAAGCAAAAAAAACAGTCAACGAAATTTGATATTTAAATACAATAATTCCGCTTTTTTATAACTATTTTCACCATGTATTTTGAATTCCATTCGCGAGTATCGTTTTATCACTGAAAATTGTGCAATTGTTTGTGTGAAGCGCGTATGTTATGGATTTTGCATCGTGATTTTTTTTCAAATTGCGAGCAAATGAGGGAGAGATGTGCGCACTGGCTGGTGCACCACTTCACCGTCAGATTGTGACTGATCAAACACAACAAGAACTCGACCATGAGTGTGAATCCAAAGCCAAAATACGGCCGTATGTGAACACACATGTTGAGAGAACGAAGAGCGCGCGCAGAGAGCCATACGCTACGCTAAGCTCCCACATGCTGAGGCCGCTATGCTATGTTTGTTCAGGTGAACGTTTGTTGTTATGTTGTTGTTCGGCTTATCGGTATTGTGTGATGAAGCGGCGCATTGTTGTTACTATCAATGTAATTGGGTTTCGATTCATTAACGTAATACACATTTGCAATTGCAATCAGTTCTAGTCATTGAATTAGTTTCGAGCCTGAAATGGAAATCAAGATAACAACGAAGGAAAAATGAAGAAAATGAGAAAAAATCTTGAAGGCAGAAAGAAACAAAAACTTGGAATAATTTCGATTTCAAAAATAGTAAATTCTTCAAAATAACAAGCATGGATCATTTATTATCAAAAGTGAACTAAATTTCAAAATAACACACAAACACAATCGTCAAGTATTTGAAAGTTCAATTTTTATCGTCTAGTCATAGATAACATGTGACGAAAAACATTACCGAATCGAATGAACTTCATCGAAAGCTCCAACAAATTGGCGCCATCTACCGGAATCCACACGTACAGTCGTGTTGTCCAAAAGCATGGAACTTGCTAAAGTACCCGGAAAAGTCATACTTAAGCGCATACGACGATGATTTGTTTGTCATTTCGGTGTGAAGTGCCAAAATAATCAGTTTTGTTGTGTTTTCAATGACATTTCGTGAAAACCGCTTATAAACTAAAAATCAAAGCACAAAAAAATGAAATAGTATAATGAGTTAGAAACAAATCCAACCCAACTAAATGTGAATTGTATCACCGAATTTGATGAGAAGAGAAAAAAAGCGAACAAAATGGTGAAAATGGATATTAAATTGAAAAAGTATTTTCAATCGATTCAAATCCATTCAAAGGGCAAATACATCAAGACCTACATATTTTTGGTGGTGCTGCGAGTGTGTTTGGTATTTTTGCCGCAATTTGGTTACATTCATCCGGATGAATTTTTCCAGTCGGTCGAAGTACCAACGGGTAAATATCTATTCTATTGGAAAAAAATCATCAAAACATTTATAATCACTCTAAAAATGTTTCTTTTCCCCGTGTCCAGGTGAAGAATTCCAATTGGAGCACACACGAACATGGGAATTCAACAATACAATGCCGATTCGAAGTATCGTGGTGCCATACATCATCTATAAAATCCCATTGAATTTGTATCGGTTGCTGGCGATGTATGTGCGCTATTTTATCGGATGGGATATTCGTACTCCGTATATGGTGTTCATTGTGCCTCGGCTGGTGATGTGTCTGATTTCATTCGTGAATGACTGGAGCCTCTACGAAACCTGTCTCGAATATGGGCTACGTTATGACATACGACTGTTAGCCTTAGCCAGTTCATTTGTAACAATTGTCTTTGCCACCAGAACGTTTTCGAATAGCATCGAAATGGCGCTGTGCTCATTGCTGCTGTACGTCGTAGCCAATTGCATGGTGCATACAAACAGTGTGATATTTCAACGTGAATTCCTTGATGAAAAATACAAAGCGTCCAAAACGCCCGTGGAACGAGTGAAAATCCATAAAATGCGATCACATTTACCGCCACACACGGTCAGCAAATGCTACATTGTGTCAACGATATTTGTCATCGGGTTATTTAATCGGCCAACCTTTCTATTCTTCGGCACACCGATCGTTTTCTTTTGGATGGTTCGCGGTTTGGGCACGAAAACCATTTCATTTTTAGATTTTAACTATCGCTTTTTCAGTTTGCTTGGCTGTGGTATTCCGGTTGTGATTTTATTCATTGTCGTCGATTCAATGTATTATGGCTTTTTAACCTTGTCCGACATTGAATATTTGGAATTTGGCATGAACAATTTTGTGGTGACACCGTTGAATTTCATTCGTTACAACATCGATCCGGCCAACACAGCCGGTCATGGCGTTCATCCCAGATACTTACATCTTCTCGTTAACATTCCACTTTTGTTCAATGCTCTTGGTGTCATCGCCATATTTTCGGCTGTCCATATGATTTTCAGGTTTGTGATATTTCTTTCGGAAACTTTTTTTTTTTCATTCAAAGTTTCTCATTTTAAATTCAGCAATTCGAATCAAACACAACGAGAAATGAAATAATAGTCCTTTTTTCTCTTTTCTCTCTCTCTCTCTCAGATTCAGTCAAAATCACTATCGGCATTTGCCTCGCGCTCAATCGGTCGTTGCCCTCATGAATGCGGCCATTTTTGTGCCGGCCGCAATTTTATCGCTAATTAATCATCAAGAGCCTCGATTTTTACTGCCCATCACATTCCCCGTGATCATTTTACACGCACCAAAATTGATCACCGGGTTTTGTGCCACCAATCCATTCGACGAGAACAATCGCATCGGGCATGTGATTTATCGCCATTTACTGTGTACGAAAGCGAGTGCTGATCGTTTGCTAAAATGTTGGTATGCGGTGAACATAGTATTGGCTGCCTTTTTCGGAATCATTCACCAAGGTGGTGTCATTCAACTGACACAATACTTCCAGCCACCGAATGCATTCAGCATCCGGCCCGATTTATCACCGAATGTGTTTTTAATCACTAGTCATTTGTACAATATACCAACCGCATACCTATTTCAACCGAGCACAAAGACCTTACTCATTAATCCGGACAATGGTCAAAAGTATACGCGAAAAAAGCAATTTTTCTTATATGAATACGGTGGGTTGCCAATGGATGAACTGCAACAGAAAGTCAAACTATTGTTAGATGTCAATGAAATGCGTTTGCACCATGACAAACGAAATTACAAACTCTATTTGGCCATTCCATCGAGTCTAACCGAAGACCTTAGCATAGCATTGTTCCGTAGCAATCATACAATGGTCAAATATCAACGCATTAAAATGTTTTATCCACATTTATCGATGGAAGCATTTCCGAATTTTTTCTTGCGTCATCTAACCGAAATCCGAACCGATGTCTTTGACCTTGATCAAAAGTGTGATTTCTATGACAATCGCAAGGAAATCGAACCATATTCACTGAACGCCGCACTCAGACGATTCTCCGCAATTGTTCACAATTTTGGATTGGTGCTGTATCGTGTTGAGGTTCGACGCAAAAACACCTTCTCCGAATAAAAACCACAAAATGACACAAATTTGTTTCGATTCACTTTCGATTTGGCTTATTTTTTTGAAATAGCAATTTTCAACTGAGTTATTGATTGCGTGTGTATGTGTGCGTGCACGCGCGCAAATGACATGCACATGGTTAGTTAATGTGTCGATTGATCTAGTCATTCCTTTCAATAGAAGCACTCGCCTTTTTCCTACCAATGAACTCTTTCATTTCTTTTAAATTTGTCATACAATAAACAAACAAAAAATACGCTTAGTAACAAACAATTCCAATCAATTCATCATGCATGAGTCGGTATAGATGTAATGATATGAATAAAATAAAAACGATTGCATTTCACATGGAATTAATTGAAAATGCGTTTGATTTGCTTCATTTTTCTTATTAAGATTTGCGATAGATTCAATAAGATGACAATTGGATTTCTTGAGCAAATTGAAGTCGGTTTACATTGAATGTTGAACGATTTTCAAGGGCTTTCAACGAAATAAGATGACGGAAATGCTGAAACAATAACACTATTCAGGGGTAATGTTGTCCGTTATTACATTGAATTTTTCTTGGAATTGAATAAATTAATTAATTATGGTCATCTTTCAACGAGTGCGCCAAAGCATTCATTTGCAATGAGTAACATTGTCGACGTTGAGACATATGCCATTTATCTGACGCTGAATGGGAGCAATGTCAAAACAGAAGATCACATAAACTGTACCGTGAAACAATCCGATAGCACTTTGGGCTTTATGAATAACAAGGCTATCGAATTTGACCTGAGTTCACAAATAGAATGCAAAATGACAAACGCACCGCACGGCATAGCCAAAGTGTGTGTATGGTTTCATTTCTCAATGGACAAATAGACATTGTCAACGGAATATGAACGGTGTTTATTTGATCTGATCTGATGTGACGTTGACAAGCAGTTAAAACTGGTCAAATTCGTTAGATCGAATTGATGAATGAAATCAGATTATTTTCCTTCGCTTCTCCTTCTCTAAATGAAGAGAGTAGGTGGCTCAAACTGTATTGGGTTATATTCAATACTTTTGCACCTATCGAATGTGAAATTGTCACTGCAAAAATTACGTAATCATCATTTCTATCGAAAATGCATAGGTCCGTAAAATGTAATGCTATAGTGTATATGGTCTCTGCAAGCAATGGTTTAAGTTTAATCAAGGCTAACGCTTCATAATAAAGTAATTTGCATACCAATTTTTGAAATAGATGAAGAAAAATGCTCAATGATTATAATTGAAATGGCTTTTATTAACAAGTTTAAATCATCAAACGGTGTTAATATCAAAGAAAATAGGTCCTATTTAAGTTCAACTAATAAATATATGAGTAATGCGGCAGTGGACTCATCAAAATTACCAGGAATAGTGACCATGGGCGCTTTCGAAGGTGGCATGGGACACAGCGACGGCTGGTGAGTATGAGACAGCGGCTTTGGCAATAACTGGAGCAGCATGAGCATATGAGTGATCGTGAGCATATGAATGATCGTGAGCATATGAATGGTCATATGAATCGTAGCTCTTGACAATTGGAGCTGAGTAGACTGGGGTCTTGACGACGGTTGGAACGACTGGAGCCGAGTAAATTGGAGTTTTGACAATGGTTGGTGTCTTTACAACGGTAGCGGTTGGGTAGTAGTGTGGATCTTCGTGGACGTAACGGGTATCGTATTTGCTGACGTATGAGTGTGGTGTGGCGATGGTCTTTCCGTGGTGTGAAACGGTTCCATGGGCAGCATAGGCTGATGGTGCATAGGCAGTTGGAGCATATGCCGATGGAGTGTATGAGTGATATTCTGGTTCGACGACGGTTTTGGCGTACACTGGGCTTTGTTGGAAGATGGTTTTGGTCACTGGTGCAGCGTATTCGATTGTCTTAGCAACTGGAGCAGCAGCATATTGAATGGTCTTCAAAGGTTCGGCGTACTGAATGGTCTTCAATGGTTCGGCATATTGATAGGTCTTTTCAACAGTTGGTGCATAGCCAACGTATCCTGATGTAAGATCTCCAGCACTGGCGGCGGCCAAGAATCCGAACAAAACGATGAACTGTAAATAAAAAAATTAACAATCAGAAATTTTCACTTTGATTAATTGAATTCGATTTCCCAATATGTAAATCCAATGTTGGAAATGTGTGGTTTTTCACCTTAAATGCCATTTTCTTTTGCTTGAACTGTGTGAGTTGAACACTGTTTGTAAGAGAATGATTGAGTGAATGATGTTGATCTCGTCGGCTTGACCACTTTATATACTAAAATTATGAATGGTACCGCATACCACTTCTACCTTACGCCATTTGGCCACAGCGTTAGGCTTGAGCGCAACGAGAGTGAGATTGGTTCAATTTTTTTTCTCTTCTTTCTTTTAATTCGGCCTGCATCACAATGCACGCGCCGAGTGTGTACGCTTACACACTTGCGTGTTCATATTCGATCAAACCATGTTGGCTCAATGGAAATGATTTTAATTGATTAAATCACAAATCGACCGGCAAATTTCGGTAAAACAATATCTGGTAGCGTATAGACGCCTAATTGTCTTCGAATGTATCTTTCATCTAGCAACCAGACAAGCTAAATAATGAAAGTTTCTCTCTCTCTCTCTCGTTCAATTTAATTTACTGCGCTTCGGCTACCGAAGGTCAGACCGATAAAAGCGATATCTTGTGCTATACCAATTACATAATGCTCAACTTTGTGTGGTTTATTTCTGATAAACGCTTGACATTCGAAGGGTAGAGTCGAATCTGCTCTTCAATCATAAATTATAACTGTGACTGCCAAAGCCATTGCTCCAAATATTGAGTCACATTTTGGTGACATGTATAACACCATATATAAATTTTGCGTACATATAAATTATATTTTTTCATTCGCTTTGGCCTACGTTTCCTTCACTCAGCTAGATTTGAATCAACAACAGCGAGAAAAAAAAAACAATCAGTGCAAATTTCATTTCACATGCCGCCCAATCAAAAATTTATCCACAATCCATTAATTATATCCATTTGCCAACGATTCCACTATCATCGTTGCTGATATCGAGCCTAGGCCATTGATATATATAATAATTGGTACAAATTCAGCGAAATTAACGAACGTGAAAAGTAACGATCTTCTCAGCCTCAGCGCATAATGGTCACGTAATTTCCATTGCCCAATTTTGATTTGAAACTTTGGAATTCGCAATTTGAAATTTGAGAAATGAAACATTTCAAACAAGGAAACGACTTTGTTTTTTTCTCCTCAACAACAACGTAAAAAAATGTGTTTAGTCTTAGCTATTGATTTTCGAAATCTACGTGAAAGAACTCAAATTCTCGTATGATTTTGACTTTAGCACTCTATTTCAAAGCTAAAATTTGACAAAGTATCAAAACATGAAAAAACACTGTTCTGAATCAACCGGATCTAATGAAAATCAATCTATGTTATATTATCGAGAGAGAAAAACAGATTGTCATCGGATACTGACTTTAGCGATGGAAATCATCGTGAATTCAAAACATTTGCGACCGGATCTGCCATAAATTGAAGAGTCATAATCAACAATTCTATTCGATTTACAACCATTTTCTAGTCAGCGAATTGTTTTCGTAAACAATTCTAAGAAAAATTTCTCGCCAAGTAATCCATCGCTCAGTTGTTTAAGTTCAATGAAATGTGCGTGCGTGCACGATATGTTGTCTATGAACAGAATTCGGAAGTAACACGGTGTGTTAATATTTGATTGCCACATCACAGATTAATCTGATTGCATTAAATTCGGTGTGAATGGGTTATTTTGCCCATTCTACGAAATGGAAATTGGAATATCATTCAGTGAGCAAGTACCATTTACTTTGATATGATTCATATCACACACACACACACATGATCTGAATGAAAAACGATTCGGCTTGACAGCCTTCGAAGCTAATGTATTCCAATTTAAAAACAATAAGAAAAATCTTGGGAGCTCACACCACACATGTTTATTGTGATCTACAAATCCGACGCATTTGATACTTTTATCTCGAGTACAGAGCAAATGGTAAAGCCAATTTGGGTATTTGCAAAGTCGACGACGCCGATGACGGACGCGTGTGATCACTGACAGCTACATTGCACTGGTGTATTGACCCGTAAACGGTTAACCTTTAGTGATGTCAATTCGGATTGCTCGCGACCTGTTGACCACACACAACTTGGGTGGCACCCATTGTCTTAGTCAACCACAAAACCCGAGCTATGATCCAAAAATCAAATCAAGGTTACATTGTTTTCATTCATCGCATTTTGCATATGTCGGCCACATCTCAACACCTTTACAAGATAACGAACTCTCTGCTGAACATAATTCATTGAACAGACAACAGAAGAGAAAAAAAACATACACACGACACGCAAAAACAAATGCAAAGATATTTAAAAAAAATAAAAGCGTTCGCCTCTTTGTTTTTTTCTTCTCCTCTTTGAAACCGCCTCGGGAAAGTCAATGAGATCAGTATCTTTCCAACTGTGTTAATCCGAACGGTTGTGATTCAATAAGCAAAACGAAACGAGCTTTGATGCTGTTGTTGTTGTTTCGGGCCGATCTTTAGCACGGAAAACCTATAAAGTGAATCATATATTCATAATTGTAATCTATTAAATGAAATCATATGTGCAATTAATGCATGCGGTGTTGTGTGAGTGAGGTTGTGTGTGTGTGTGTATGTATGTTTTCGGTGATCCAAGTTCATGTTACTTGTCAAATATTGTGCTAGCCAAAATTGCGTTGAGTACAAACGAACAAAAAAAAACAGATCAAAACCATAAAGAGACATGATATTACACTTAATTTGGCATGAAATCTTGCGCTTATGAACACCAAACGCAGAAAAAATGGATATGTTTGTCTACTGATTGATATGATTAATATTCGTAATCTAAAGCACACACAAGAGATTTGCGGCGGTAAATTGCCATATTGTCTCTCGTTGGTTGTGCATGATGCGTA
Organism: Sitodiplosis mosellana; assembly: GCF_009176505.1. Classification (NCBI taxonomy): domain Eukaryota; kingdom Metazoa; phylum Arthropoda; class Insecta; order Diptera; family Cecidomyiidae; genus Sitodiplosis; species Sitodiplosis mosellana. The sequence goes on along the minus strand of NW_022601438.1, from coordinate 3,714,491 downwards.
AATATGTTTTTTTTTTCTTCGTTTCTCATTTGAATGAGAAACAAACATAAGCAACAACAAAAAAAAACTACCGACAACAACACATGATCATAGAACTGGAAGTGGAAGTGGAAGCAAACAACACCACCACACGCGATGAAGGACAATATTGGACCATTGGAGTGTACATGCCGAACGCTGGCCCAAAGGAATATCGCATGCTTTGGAAGCAAATCAAATTTTGTATATAAAGCACTCGCCACAATCGAAACGGTATCATTCACTAATTCGTTCTCCAACGATCAAGTTTAATCATTTCAAATAAAAAATTTGGAAAATGGCATTCAAGGTAAGAAAATTCACCATCAAGTTTAAACATTTTGTGCATCGTTTTGGATCTAACAAACAAACAAAAAAGAATCTGTGAAACATTTTTTTTTTTAATTTTTCGTGTTTGAGTTCGATTCGCAGTATAACACATTTCAAACTTCTGAATCGCGAGTGTTCAACTAATGATACGCATTGATTTTATTCACCTACTGATTTAAAAATTGAAAATTGTGAAGAGTGAATCGAAGGTGTAATCGAGAGCTGCGTCTAAGGCAAACTACATGCTACTAGCGCTACACTGAAATACATTTGATTTGCATTGTACACGTAAGCGGTGGGAGTTCGAACTATCAAATTACAACTACAAATTACACAGATAGGCGCATCCCTCGGGTGTAATAAAAAGAAAATACATTAACGGAATAACGGAACTCTAATTAGTAACCGAAAAAAAACAAAAAATTAAAAATAACATTTTATTTGTGGCTTAAATCGTTAAAGGAAATGAAATGAAATTAAAATAATCCTAAAACAAAATATAAAATGTTTGGATGGCGAACCCTAATCAAATGTTTTCGTATCAATTTTTTCAGTTCATCGTTTTGTTCAGCATTTTGGCTGCTGCTGCTAATGCCGGCCACTTAGGCGCTTACTACACGCCAACCATTCAAAAGACGATCGAGTACGCAGCACCAGTGGCCAAAACCATTGAATACGCTGAACCAGTACACAAGACCTTCTATCAACCCAGCCCAGTCATTACTAAATCCGTCATTGCACCAGAGCCATACAACTACCACGCTCATGCTTATGCACCATCGGCCTATGCTTCAACTGCCTACGCACCATCAGTCTATGCACCATCAGCTTATGCTGCCCATGGAACCGTTTCACACCACGGAAAAACCATCGCCACTCCACACTCATACGTCAGCAAATACGATACCCGTTATGTCCACGAAGATCCACACTACTACCCAACCGTTGTAAAGACACCAACCATTGTCAAAACTCCAATCTACTCGGCTCCAGTCGTTCCAACCGTCGTCAAGACCCCAGTCTACTCAGCTCCAATTGTCAAGAGCTACGATTCATATGACCATTCATATGCTCACGATCACTCATATGCTCATGCTGCTCCAGTTATTGCCAAAGCCGCTGTCTCATACTCACCAGCCGTCGCTGTATCCCATGCCACATTTGAGAGCGCCCATGGTCACTATTCCTGGTAATTTCCGATGTAACTGACAATAATTGACAATAAATGACACTCATATTTATTTGTTGAGCTTTGAATCTGACCGTCTTCCTGTATTTAACCGAAAAAAATTTATTCTATTTAAATGAATGCATCAATAAAAATGATTTGCAAATAAAAAAGAAATGTTCGTTGTATATCTTTTTATTGACTGAACCGACTGCCATGACACAAGGTCACTACTTTTCTACCGCGAATATATTATCCACATTGTTCACGTTAACAGTTTTCGCATAATGGTTTATGGTTTCGCCACAGGAATAATTAATCATGTAAACCAACGGTGCTCGTCATTTTGTGTGTGCGGTCCTTTTTTTTCGTTTCAGCTGTGACCTACTGATGTCACCCCCGCACAAAATCAGTTGTTGAATAAGGACCAGCGATGATAACGCGATGTACTCGTTGGTGTAATTAATCTAATAGTTTATATGGCTCGATGACCGCACCTTAGACCGCCAACTGCTGATATAATGTGTATGAGCCCCATAGACATGCGTTGCATGTGCGCACCTCAACAATGGCATCGTTTGGGAATACAAAAGCCGAAAAAAGAAATTAAAAAACAGAGAAGAAAATAAATGAAATCATGACAGTGCTGTCGACGAGTGAAGTAATGATATTTCCTGTATTTTTAGGTGATTATGCGTTAAATACGTGTGGGCATGAGCGCAAACGCATTCTTTTTTTGTTTTAATTAAATAGAAAATGCAAACCGTTATCATTACACTACTTGTCAGTCTTTATTCGTATCGCACAGTTCAGACGAACATTGTCCGACAGCGATTCAGTTCATTTTAACCGTTGCTGGGAATAAACAGTAGAATAATTTTCGGGCACAAACATCGATTTCGAAATCGATCAACTTTATTTGAAAGTGATTTTTGAGAAAAAGTTGAAATTCGTCTAATATGAAGCATTTGTGGTTGACAGCCATGTGGTTTCGAATGCATTTGATAGTTTTTGGGTGATTGTGAATGAAAAAAACTTAAAATTAAAGAATTCGAAGAAAACGGAAATTACCGAAGGATACACAAATCAACTCGATGAAATAAAATCAATCAAAAGCCAGACCAAATTCCGATCAGAATCAAATTAGTAATAAAAACGAAATTAATTACTTAAAAGCGAAAAATAAAAATAAAAATGAAAACTAAAGAAAAAACGAAATTCGCCGATGAACAAACGAACAATGAAAAAGATAATGAAATGTCATCGATTGACAAAGAGGTGCCATTGCCATCGCAGCCGCATCAGGGAAATTCACGTTTGGCTGGTCTTGCGAGTCGTGTAATGAAAATGAAAATGAAACGTCGCCATTCTCGATATGAACGACCTATTTATGCGTTTTGGGAGCTCTTTTCGGATTACAGTGAATTTAGTACCATTCACGGTGTCCGATATATGGGCGAAAAGAAGCGCCACATCACGGAGCGGCTGTGGTGGCTTTTTGTGGTATTATGTTCAATAGTTGTGTGTTGTATTCTTGTTTATCAAACGTGGTTGAAGTGGCAAAACACTCCTGTTATCGTGACATTTAGTGAAGAATCGACACCAGTTTACGAAATCCCCTTCCCAACAGTAACAATATGTACGGATATAAAAATGAAACAAACGAAATTGAATTTCACCGATGTGTGGCACAAACTCAATAAGGATGGCTACAAAAATGCGACCATAAAATCGGAAGATTTACAAATGATACATTCATTGAGCCCGATATGTCAGCACATGCCAGCACATTTTGAGGAATATATTAAACTTAGCGGCCTAATTAACGAAACGGATTCCGATGCACGATTTTTTACGAATGCCAAACAAGTTGCGCCATCGTTGAATGAAATATTGTTTCGGTGTACATGGCACCGCCAAGATGTAAACTGCTCCGATATCTTCAATGAAGTTTTAACCGATGAAGGGATTTGCTTCGCTTTTAACTATCACAATGCATCCGAAATATACAATGAACATATGCTCGACAAAAGCTACCATGTCACGCGACACAATAAAAAATCGGGCTATTGGAATGGCTTAAAGGTGCCGAATATGACCGAATCCGATATTTATCCGTATCGTGTGTTAAGCGGTAGCGAAGGTCTTCGCGTTGATTTACGTTTGTTTGAGTTTGATATCGACTACGTGTGCAGTGGGCCGGTACAAAGTTTCAAAATCCTACTGCATTCAGCGGATGAAGTGCCACAAATGAAGAAATACTATTATCGAATTCCGTTGGACCATGATACCGTTATGGCCGTTCGACCAAATATTATGAACACCACCGAACGACTGATTGAAAACTACAATCACAAAGAACGTAAATGCATTGTTGGAGGCGTTGAAAAGCAGCTAATCTTCTTTAAAAAATACACCCAAAGAAATTGCCAATTGGATAATTTAGCGTTTCGAACAACAGCTAAATGTAAATGTGTTACATTTGCGATGCCTCGACTGCCGAACATCCCGATTTGTCGGAAACCGTCCCAATTGCAATGCGTCAAAACGGTGGAAAACTCACTGATGCAACAGATTTTGAATAAAACGGCCATTAGCTACAATTGTCTTCCCGCTTGCCGTTCAGTTTCCTACGATGCCGAAATCTCAATGGCTCGACTCGATCGATACAATCATCAACGGGCAATGGGACAAGGCGGAAAATTACAACGAAAGAGACGTTACACTCGCGTTTTTATATCGTTCAAAGACGAGCAATTCTTTTCAAGTCGTCGCGCTGAAGTCTACACAACGATCGATTTCATTGCCAATTGTGGAGGTATTTTGGGTTTATTCATGGGAATTTCCATTCTTAGTATTGTTGAAATTGTGTATTTCTCAACACTTCGTCTCGGATGCAGTCTTCGCAAGAGAAGACAAAACAAACAACGACGCTTGCAACAGTTAAAAATACTCGACGAAATGAATGCCGGCGAACAAAACGAACAAAACGAACAAAATAACCATAGCGACTATGATAATTTACCAGAAATGACCTACTGAACACGCACACTACCATTCCCTTCACCATAATTTTTTGATTTATTGTTAAAAAAAAATTTCAACGAAATATACAAGTTATTACCTTTCCATTTATGTACGAGCATATCAAATGAATTCAAATTTTGTTTTTGTATTTTTTCCCCCAAAATGTTCAAACAAATTATTCAAAACACTGAAACTGTTTATTCAATAAATAACTTCTGCACAAATATTATTTTCTTTCTCTGAATTTCGTCAGTTTGGTCACGAATGCCAAGCCTGGCCATGTGTAATGACTTTTTTTTGTTGATAAAGTCAAATATAAATGGATAAAGTATGACCTTTTGGAAATTCAAGAAGTTTTCAATTAGCATCTGGTTCCGTGATAGGTGAGTGAAAATTCAAAATCAATACATTTTCAATGGGATTGAGCGTAAATCGACGGTCGACAAACTTTAAAAGCTTGAATTGTGAGAAAAAGCTATTTCGATGTTTAATGTTGTTACCAGTATGTGGCGCTGGTTTGCTCGTTTGCGTGCACCCTTTTTGTGTTTCTTCGTTTTTCAGCTTCAATTCGAGAGAAGCAGTTTGAGAATTTGTGTTTGAAATCAAGTTGAAAAAACCACTGAATCGTTGCGATAGGATCTCGAATGAAGTTTTAAATTAAAGTCACAATTAGTATTTTCGCACGATAAAAATCATGCATCAAAAGTAATTTGAAAAATCTTAAAATGTCAACTGCTTGAAAGTTAATATTTGAAGTAAATGAACTTGTGGAGACGAAAGCAACAAAATACTTTTGGTCATTATGTTCTTCACTTCTTCTCCTCGGTACTTTCGTCTGAAGCAGAGACGATGACGACGCATGTGGCACATAATCTCGCTTTATTTCATCGCCACTTTTACTTCGATTTGCTCAATTATTATGAAAAATGTTCTCTCGCTTTGTTTTATTACACTCTCCAGCACTCCAGTATGTGTACATGGAAGTTGGATGATGGTTCGTAATGCTGATGTATTTTTTCTGCTCTTCTCAGTGTTATATCTCTTGCATGAAACGCTGTGACCTATCGAAACCACACCTCGTCTGCACTGCGCTTGTGGGCTAGGATCCAAGTTATACTTGCCCAATCATCTCTTGCCCGAAGCAAGTAAACGAACGAACCGAATGTTCTTTCAACAAAATTTTGACTTTTTGATACTGTTATCATTTTGCCCTGGCAACATACATCATGAAGTCTTCAGTTGCCAAAATGAGACAGAGCGAAAGAAAGAGAAGTCCAAATGTACTGAAGAGTTGCCGATTTTTATACAGTTATTGGTTGGCTTGGTGGCGATATCTCTCTTTCTTTCGTTCGCGCGCGCCAAAGACATTCACAACAATTCAACGCCTATCGCGCAGACAAACAAAACTCATCAAGTACAAAAGAAACTCTCAACGAAAAACACTATAAAACACACAATTTCACAATTTCCGAGAAAATTGCGATGCTGTTTGCTGCGCAGCGCATAGTAGATAACGTCATGAAGACACAGACTCCACTTCACAAAATCGTTCGCTTGTTGTTGCTGCGATTTTTTTCGCCTGTTCGTTCGGTTTTCAATGCTTACAAATGGATAAATACATAAAAACACAAACATCTCGTTTGTCCACCGGAAAAAGTGAACACCCGCACAAATTGCTTAACATAGTGAAGTCAATGTTGACTATTCTGTATGCAGCCTTGAGAAATGGGAAAGAGACAAGGGAAGAGAGAGAGAGAGAGAGAGAGAGAGAGTCAAAGGTATAAAAAAGACTGCAATGATAGACACAAAAAATCGTTAAGCATCACAACTAAATGATAATAATTTTTCGACTTTGATATTCTATGGAAACACTTTAACATATATTCCCGCAAATGAACTTTTTCCACGTGATGAAATGAATCCAACGAATTGCCTTTTTTCATCATTTTGAAGTCACATTTTTAATGTTTTGGATTTATTACATTTGAAAAATTCAAAAATGCAAACTCATTTCATTGTGTAGGAATAAAATTTTACGGATATAAGAGAAAATTAAATCTTAACCACCTCACTGGATTCAGCATGTATTCATGATGGCTTCAAATTTGATGGGAGACAAAATTATCTAAAGTAGACGGATACTCAAATATTGGCAGACGTGCCAAAGTGAATATTCTGGTATCTGGTCTCCACCAAACTTCATATTGCAAGCTGAAAACTAAACTAGCTGAAATTCGAACATGAAACGAGATGCAAATGGGAATTGACCACTTCCAAGCTGTCTATTTTTCTATTTCCTGTTAATTTTAGTCGGTGACAACGCGAGAGAGTTGGTTTTGAACAAGAAATCTTTTGGACGTACTAGTAATTTTAACTACTTAATCGAGAACAAACGAAATTTTTTATGAAATTTCTTTCATCTTTTGTGCAGCCATTTTCAAGTCAAAACGAAGGAAATCAACCAGCTAAATCGCTTAATCGCGTCAAGAACTATCGACTCAGATGGTCGGTTGTACTGATTATGAGTGATGAAAACCGTGAGCCCTATCCGAATTCATTTCGGCACATTTTCCCAGATTTGAATATCTGCCAAAAAAACCTTACGTCTAAATCAACAATTGAGCTGATAGGTTTCTTTCATTTTGCAGCATTGAATTGTCTTCGAATAGAATCGATGTAAAATATATTTCGGAGAAAAGTGCAACAATCAATTAAGAAGAGACGGCACCAGACGGCTTTTCTACTGACTTAAAGAGGAAAATTCCGAAGAAGAATGAAGCGTCAATCAAATTTCAAGTTATTGCCATATTTATGTGACATAAAACTGGCAAAATAAGCCTCCAACACGTAAGTAGGTTGTTAAGAATTCAAAGATTTGATTGAATTTTATTGTTTATGAAATGAAATGCTGACTTGAATTTATTGAAAATCGTCGAACGTGAAAAAATTGAAAGCAATAAAAAGAAAATGTGATAATAAAAAAAAATCAATGAGATAGGGTGAAATATGAGCAATGTTCAACTATCTAATTTGTCGTGTTTGATTGTTTGTTGAATTGCATTTTATTACGTTTGTTTCGATCGGTTTGTGAACGATGTCATGAATTATAATGCCCTTTTGAAACCCACCCACACATTTCCAAATTCACTGCCATATTTAAAATATCATAATTTTTATTCATTTGGCAAATCCAAATTTGGTATTCCACAATAAACACAGTCCAACAGTGAGACATACATTTTTCGTGCAACAAACAGTAGCATTTCAAACTTGATGCGAAGAATGAGGAAGTATAAACATATCTGTCATTATTTGACAACGAGCCAAGTGGTGGATGCAGCTGAAAACCGAGTGTGTATTCTATTTTATTGACATTTCAATTGTCGTCGATTGATACAATAATATTCACACGACAGATATAAAGGAATTGTTTAAAGAAAAAAGAATCCCATCACATGTGATGCGAATTTACCCTTCAATCTAAACACCTTCTCGTTTCTTTCTATTTTCGGCATCCATGTCCCTGTTTTCGTTGCAAATTCGTGTAAATGCTATTTCTACACAAAACTGTTTATTTTTCCACTTCCCTGCTCGTGGATGTTTGAGCATTTCATTTTGCATTGGCTTAGTGTAACATATCGTCAAATTACCACACACAGAGAGAGAGAGAAAGAGATACACACACCAGTTGAGATAGAGAAAATGGGAGATAGAGGGAGACAGCAAAGTAGCAAACAGTGGGAACCAATATGACCATTGTAGAAGAAAACCGAAATAAAAAAATAAAGCGAACATCTTGAACTGTTTGAATTGCGGAAATGGGCTCAATATCATTGCGCGCATTTGATAGAAAAACAGAATACTTATTCTGTGACTCTTCTTCGGTACAAAGACACAGCACTCAAAAGATGAATGGCAAATAAAGCCAAGAAAAATGAAAGGAGAGCAGAGCGAAGAGAAGAAAGAGGAGGAGGAAAAAAATGGGGTGCAAAACGGTTGTTCGTGAAAGAGGCGCTAGATAAGTCTTTTTGGTAAACCGTTCCATTACATGAACCATATGCAAAATAGACGTACATGGGCAACACAGTGCAATAACTTCAATGTAAAACGGTTTTTTTTCTCCTCTTTCTATTGCTGCCTCCTATTTTTGTTGCGAAACTACAATAAAATCACATTCTTCTGCTTTTTTTTTATTGAAACATACACGCACAAGAGATTCGAGGCAAAAGATGACGAGTGATAAGTGGCAAACAACAGTTACCCTTCTTTGTTCCTGATCGAATAGATTATTTTCCGCTTTGCTATTTTTTTTTTTCTCTCTGTGTTTTCCTTTACTTGTTCATAGTTAAGTTCAATTGATACACATTTTCTCACCCTTTCGCATTTCCATCGGCACGATGAAACGTTGCGCAATTGGGCAGAATGAAACAAACAGAGAGAGAGAGAGATACTGAGAGAGACTGAGAGGCAAAATAACATCAACAACATTGATAACTACTAAGCACATTAGTTTCCACTTGATCGGCAAATATTTGCATATTGCCGATAATAAAAACATTTAAATTGATTTTTATTTATCAAATAACACACAACAAGCATTTAGAGCCATTCACTTAACGCACAGTAATACATGTCACTTGTAATCGGCCTGGTTCCAATGTAAATAAATTGTGTGCCACATTATTGACAGTGAGGAATTCAATCGAATTTGACGACTCGATTTCGGGTTTAGTATCTATCACTCTCTTTCTCTCTTCCTTTCTTCTCTCTCTCTCTCGCTATGTCGATTTCGAAACTATATTTCCGATTGATTTTGACGCAATGAAATATAGGGCTGCATCCAATGTTAGCATTTTGGTTCGATAATGTATACTTTTGATGTACAAAAAGGGTATGGAGATGCAAAAATGGAAATGCCAAAATTAAACTTGGAAAAAAAATATTTTCTAAATAGTGAACGTGTGTATTAAGAGTCGAGTGGAAATCGAAAAAAAATGATAATGATTTAAAAATGAAATGAATTTCAAACGCTTCGGGTGTGGAAATCATTGCACATATTGTGTTGTTTCACAGAGGATATCGCGACTAAAAATGGTTTTCGAACCAAATAAAATCATGTAAGAAATTCCACATGGTTTTGACTGTTTGAATGAGCTATGTATGTTATTTACTCGCTGCATATTAAAATGGCTTAAAATACTGCCGTTTGGACCGATGAAGTGGACGCGATTTACGATTTTCTCTCTCGAGCATTACGAATAAACTGAAGAATGCGTCACCAAGAAAATAGAATTTGTGAATTTCGACAAGAAAATATTTGCTTTTGGCCGGCGGCCGGCATGAGAATGTTTTTTTTTGCCCGCATTTCGATGAACCAAATTTATTACTTCAACTGAATCACTTGTTTAGATGAAATTGCACATTTTTTCCTTAAATTCTGCATATTTCCTGTGTGTTCAGCTTGGAAACCGTTACTTTTGAGTTTGGATGACTCCATTGTTCGTGCAGTTTTTCATCGGCCTTGATCGTCGTCGTTTTTTTTTATTTATAAGTTAAAATTATTCCACTCTCCCGATGCGGATTATGAGAATTTTCTTTCATATTCAAATGAATTGAGAAGAAAAAGATTGAAAAAAAGAGATATTTCGCTTTGAATGTTTTGAATACTGAAAACGGGCATCAAATAAACAAGCCAACAATTGACATAAATGTCAAATAACTGACAAGTAATCCGCTCATTTTCTTTGTTGGTAAATTCATATTTTTCCCCGTTCCCCCGTTCGCCCACTCGAACACTTTTATTACAATCTACTGTGGCCCGTCTTGTTTCAAGGAACGAGAGCAATTTTAGCGTGCCTTGCTTTTCACTCACGGAATCTGCCATAGATGCGATTACTCTTTATAGAAGAGGAACTAAAGCCGTCAGCCAAGTGAATTTTATTGATTTGACACAAGGCAGCAGAGAACTTGAAAAGAATGAACATACTGTAGTCTATGGATGTGTCTAGTATGAGAATCATTTTCTAAATGTACTGAAAACAGACGAAGAAAAAACAACGACAATTACTACAGCAGCAGCACACAAAAATCAACACCAATTCAATGCCTGCAATATACATGTATAAGAAAGAGAGTAAAATTAGATTAAGAAACGAAAAAATGCTGTTTTTTTTCCTTCATTCGATGTTCATCGCTTGTCGTGAATGGGCCAACTATCATTACGGATGGTTAACTTACACATTTGACTTTTTATTAAATTTTCTATCGTTTAGCACTACGTTTTGAATTGTTTGTCACTCTTTGTCAATGTTTGCCATGCTCTATCCATACGGAATCCACATAAATGCGTATCGCGTGAGTTGCATTCAGCGCGCTCTCGCACTTGATGATAAACGAGAGGCAGACATAAAAAGAGTGAGTGAGTGAGTGAGCAAAAGATCAAGCGAGGGAAGTGAAAAACCGATGGGTCCGCGTGCGCGAGCAGAGAAAAAAAAGGAAGCGAATGGCAACGGAATAAAAAAACACAGAAGTTTAAAGCTCAAAGAAAAATCGTTTCACGCATCGCTCTTCAAAGTGAGTTGACGAGATTTGCGTTGGATGGGAGACAACAAGTGCCACCAGTCGTGTAGCAGCTGCATCGGGAGAGAGAGAGAGTGAGAGTGAAAAAAATATATACGGAAAAAAATAAGATAAAGACAGACAAATCACTTGATTTCGTTCATAAAAAAAAGTCATTTCATAACAAAAATGGATAAAAGTATCCCGAATTTGAGGGGTTGCACCCTACTCGTGGTGGCAGCAAGCTGATTACGTGCATTTTTCTCGCCTTGTTGTTTACCTCTTGGCTTTCGACTAGCCTAATAAACGAACTCACACTCTCTCTCTTTACCCATCACGCAGAAGATCAGGTCAATATTTTTAAAATTGACAATATTTATTTCAATAAAAAGAACACACACACACAACACGACCCTCAAGACACAACCATTGCTAATTAAATGTTTGAAGAAAATCGGTAATTTAATTTTAGTAAAATTGGTTTGGGCTTTTCGTTTTTTATGCAAACAACGAGAAAGAAAAACTTGTATTTTGAAATTAATTTAAATCCGCTTTGACAAACGGTTGTTACAACAAAACAACAACAACAACAACTACAACAACAAACTCGGCGTATTTAAATTAAACTGAAAGGTACTAGTCAACGAAATGAAAACAAGAACCATCCTTTGATCATATATGTAACATAAGTTTTTTTCCTTGTTGGCAAAAGTAGTCATGTGCACTGGACGTGGTAACGGCAATGTACATGAAATTATATTCTTATCGTGTTTTTTTTTTCTTCTTTCACATCAACACACTCGTATCAAGTGAATGAATCCAATTTGACGTCGACCGAATTTTTGGTGAACAAAGTCTCTGGAAAATTCCACTTTGCTCAAATCACAGCAAAAACACTGACAATGAAATGAACATGTTAACGCACAACGATACACTTGCGCACAGGCCAATACCAGTGCAGAGCGATTCGCATGCATATCTCTAATCAATTGCAGTTCATATGAGAGTTATGAATTTATTGAAAATTTAATATTAGTTTTATGAATGCTTCAGACATTCCGCCCAGCCACAACCATTGATTTTGGTCCGTTTGATGTTTCATTTGCCCGCTTGCTTCATTAATTCAAGCAACGTGGCATTTGTTTTTGTTATTGAAAGTATGCACAACTCATCGCATCACTGTTTCTGTACTTGATTCTAATGATAGCAATTTGCATCATTAACGTAAGTTTTGAATTATGAAGCTGCTACAACGAGCTCTCGTGTCTTATCTGTCGTCAAGCAACTGTGAGAAGATCTGTTGATATTTAAATTGAGAAAATGTTCATTGTTCAATCGAGGCATTATTATCTTGTTGTTGGTCAGTTTTTTCATCTTTAAGGTAATTTTGTTATCCAAAAATACTAGAAATTTGAGAACAAATTTTAAATTGAAGTTAAGTTTTGAGTGTAATCGTTGATTTTGTACAAAAGTTTTATGTGATGAAAGTCAACAGTGAGGCTGATAAAATCAAATTCAAGAAAGAAAGATCAAATGAAATTTCGAAGAAATTTAGTACAGAGCCATTGCAGTTATTGGAGCCAAAACCAATTTCAGACGAAGAAAATGTACAAATACCATATACGAACCATACACGAAATCGGATCATCGAAAGGAAAAAGTCAAGCGTCGAATTGAGCAATTTGAAAAAGGTGCCAGAAAAGCACTGAAAAAAGTATCAAACATGATGTTGACTAATTGAGTCTACTCAACGCACATCTCACATATTCGCATGTAATTTTATATGAATAAAATCCACCCATTTCAAATTCAAATGGTTTCAAAATTTTAATTTGTCCAAATGCTTGATATTTCATCTTTACTGTAGAGGTTTGTTCAATATTGGAACGAAATGGGAATAACTTCTGAATTGCTCAACCATAGGTAAATCGAAATGTTGTTTTTTTCCTGGACAAACGAACATTTTCCTTTCAAAGCGTTTTGTCGTTCGTCGAAATACGACTGCTTTGCTCTCAAGCCGCCGCATGGCGGAAATGACCTAAAAATTGTACAGGAAACACATTAAACGTGAACTGAAGACGCGGAGAGAAAAAAGTCATTATGTGATCGTTGCAATGCAATCGCAAAACATTTGAAGATGATGCCAGAAGTGGTTATTTTCAATTTGTGTGACACGATTACATCGTGTGTGTTTTTTTTTCTGCCTGCATTCTTTGAACTCGACATCATTTTTTCCCTTTCAAATATCGTGGTTTATTTTGCGCATCTTCAATCACAAAATCAAGTAAAGTGTGAAATGACATCAGAACACGGTACAGCGTGAGCGCATCGACAAGTTGCATAACTTCATTTTCGAATTGAGTGAGGAAGAGAGAGAAAACCGGTCGATGTGCGGAGATTGCCGCAAGGGTGAAAAATTCCATTCCAATTACGGGTTGCAACCATCGAAGTTCAACAGCACTTGACGTTTAACGAGATCTAGCGAGCGAGAGAGGAACCGGGTAATATTCTACATTTGGTTGAAAGATGTGGAGAGGCGAAAAAAAATAGAGCGAAATTAAATAAAATACCACAAAATGAACGTACTCAATTGCTCAACTGAAGCTGGCAATTGCCTGCAGTGATTATCGTCTTGATCTGTGCTAAGCATGAAACTCAACACAAAAAATTACTGATGAGAAAAATTGTATATTTTTTTCCATTGCCTCCGCTAATTCTTTGCCGTTTTGCACCCTTTCACATTGCTCCCTTTTTTTCGTTCGTTCGCTCACGCTCTTTCAAGACTAGGGCATTTTTCGATCGAAATTTACGATTTTACACCGTACAGCTATATTCGGCCTTAGCACACAGCAAAATGTCTAAATTAAATTGGGTACAAAAATATATAACCTGTTAAGTTAAAATTTGGGTTAGTGGGATTTGTATAAATGTTTTCCCGTTTTGTGCAAATGTTTTTTTTTTTAATATTTAGCGGTGTAAAGCTGAAACCATTGAAATAATTAGCCGACGATATGAATGGTTCATGGAGATGGGATCCTTTGACCATTTCCAGTTGACCAATTTCAAAAGCCTTTAAAAAAATTACCATTTTTACAAAAGAAATGAAAGATCGTTTGCAAATTGCAACGTTCACTTGATTCACAGGCGCTGAATGGAATGAGTCGATTTAATGTTTTGCCATCAGTTCATTGTATGCGATAGAAAATCCAGAAGGAAGGAACGCACGCGCGCGTTCAAGCATGACATATCGCCAAACATTCGTAACTGTTCTCTGCATTTGTACTAATCTTGATGCTTTCTAACTGCATTCAAAGCCTTTTTCTTTTCACGTTCCATTGTGCAATCCGAGGCCACAATAGAAACATACAAACAAACAATGGAGGATGTTGCTCGCCTTTCACGCAAATCTACCGAAATATTTAAATTTCCACCAATATTTTCCACATCTCGCGTATATCAAGATCGAAATGGTAAGCGGACACCAACGAACACAAAACAACGGAACAGAAAAGAAAAACGCACGAGCGATGAATGGTTTTAGCGCGCTAGCGCACACACGAACGCGATGGTAACGACAAAGAATAAGATATGTGTCATAAGATAAGATTACTTTTATCGTTTCTCATTTTCGGAATTGTGTGTGTTCGAATCTATCTCTAGCCAGAAGTGAGAACAAATATGCGGTTCCGCGTCGTACAATACAACCACTGATGGCCGCGCACGAGCGGCTCATATGTGTGTAATCGCATATGTTCCACGGTCGGTAATCGCGTATGTAATTTTTTTTATGCCGAAGCTAAAATTATCTTTCGCTGTTTTTGCATTCACAACCGTATTTTGGGTTGCAGAAGCAATGGCTTATACACGCGTTTACAATTTTTGTAATGCTCTCGCAATGATACTGAGCTGGAGGTTTTTTTTCTACTACTGATATCACCAATATTCTCTAAACCGATTTTAAAATCCATGACACCCGAAAATACAACGAGAAATGTACACAAAACATCGAGTTAGGGTGACAACATCATACATGTAAAGTTAATTGTTTGAACTCTGTGTCGACTGTTTTCTGCACGAAAAATGCGGAAGTTTTGATCAATTTTCAGCGATTTTCTCGTCACGAAACAAATCGACGACTTTATTTTTATGATAATGATCGAGTCAGATTTATTTGAACATTCACACATACGTGCTACTTATCGGATGTTTCCAATTTTAAAATGTACCGTTCAACACTTTTCCGCAGTAAATTTTGTCAATGTGGGTGTTTCTTGTATTGACAGAGTTCATTTGACGGCCTTTTGAGAGGTTGAAATCTTGGAAAGATACATATGATATTGATGAAAGAAACAAACGAAGATGTACAACAATTATTGACAGTCTCTCAATTCAACTGATTTTTTGTGTTTCATTTTTCTTTCTTCCATTTTTTTTTCTCACCACGGATTGGGTGTTAAAATGTTTTTAATGTGTAAATTCCAATGAAAATCCGTCCAAATCGTTCCCTCCGAAAAGTTTCCCCAATACTAAGGAATTCTTTCGTTCGCGATCGAATTGCATCAATGCATTTCAATCCACTTGAAATACCATTTTATCTTATTATGTCTACGCCACCCTACCGCTAGGGATTCACCAGTATGAGCATGAGCAACGACTTTAACACATAATTATATAATATATGAATCGATTGTGGTTTGTTTTGTTCGATAGGAGTCACAGTGTAACGCAATACGGTGTCGTAGAGTTCAAAGGGAGCAAAATTTTCCCCGCACAACGCATCTCTTCAGTACCAATTTTATTATAAATTACAAAAAAGAGAAGCAAAGTGCATTCGAATCGTTTCCTTTCGTTTCGGCAGGCGATCGGAAAATTGCGCGTAACAACAACAACAACAACCACCACCACAGCAACACTACGAAAAGGAAAATGCGCCAAAAGGTAAGTATTAGCGGATAATCCGTTTATAACGCTACAAACAATTTCATTAAATTGCGTTCGATTGCTGTTTACGGGGCATGTTTTCGATGCTTGTAATCGATTTTCACATTTTTTGGCTATATTCTTCGGAAGGTCGCAACTCAATCACGTTCTTGCGATTCGCATAAAAGACGAATGAAAATCCAAAACATCATCATACTTCAAGTGGCTCTTATTTTTTTTAACGCATTTGATGAGTCTCATATAGAATTTTTTTTCTTTACTCTAAACACCACTAAAAACTCTGAAGAATTACGAAAATGTGCACCAAAATCACATCGAATATGTTGGGTTTCATTACATTTTGGACTAAACTTGAAAACCATATTCGAACGTGCTTTGTTTATTTTTGTCATTTCCTCAATCCATTCGAATAGTTGTATTTTTATTGCGTTTGCAGTCGTTTACATTGGTTCAAATTGTTGTTTCATTTAAGTTTGATGCTATTATTTTGGATTATAGCCATAATCTGACATCGAACCAAGCCAAGCATTAAACTCAATGCAACCAAAAAGTGCGCTCTCTTCGTCGACTTATAAACACAGAGACTAGAGAAGGAAAAAACACACAATCGTAAACAATTGAGAAATGTGTGTCCACCTGTTTTCGGTTCAACCTCAACTCGGGCCATTTATAACGGAGAGACTGAGAAGGAGAGAGAGAGAGATAGAGAGAGAGATAAAGATTAGAGAGAACTGCGGGCACCAAGATGCGAGCACACTTTTTCATGTTCGACGACGACGACAGCCACGACGACGGTGACGGTCATGCACATTTTTTGTTGCGGCCAATGTTGATTTTGTAAATATGCAATCATCGAAAAATGAATTATAGATTTTAAATCTGGCGCAAATAAATGCCTTTTAATTTATCAGAACATATTGTTTTTTTTTCTGCGAATAAAACATGGCAAAAAAAGAGAGAAAATCAAATGAAAATCACGAAGTGAGTCTATATTCATTGCATTCGATATGGTTTATTATTTCAAATTAATTTTTTTTTTCTGTTGTTATTGGCCGTGAACATATGCTATAATATCGTGTTCATATTGTTGCCGTATCATTTGTCATCTCTCTCTCACTCTCCCGAAATATTTTTTTGTTTATGATTTTATTATTGCTCGGTGCACGTGTGCGTTTATGGTTTTTTTTTGCGCTCGCGATAGTCCACCCTCATTTTTCAACAGTTGACGAGATTGAAATTTGTTTCGTGTGTTTTTTTAAAGAAGAAAATTAGCCTAATGTCAGCACCAGTGCGTAGCTTCCCCAGCGATGAACAATTGACGGCTGAAGACAGTTTTAGTCTGAAATGTGTCAACCAATTGGCCAACTCGAATGATTGATTCAATTTTTTTTTCGTTTATTCATCGCAAACGAAGATCGCTTCCTATATGTAACGGCAATGCAATGGAATGGCACGTATTGTTTTGCCACGTATCTCTTGGGCTTCCACCACACAAACATTTTATATCGCATTCCAAATTACCAAAAACCTTCTTATTCTATTTTGTTTGTTTTTTTTGTATCAATGTGCACCATGCGTATGTACAGACACACACACACACACAATTCTGGCCTCAACCCTTATTAATTGCCTTTGAGGAATTTTAATATAACCGAATCGGGATTTTTCCATAAATCATTCGATATATATTTTTCATCATAAGAAACGCACTTTTTCCGCCCTCTCGCTTCGGCTCGCTTTTGGATATTATTAATAGAAAATGTGGTTGTACGACCATAACGAAAACCATCGATGGCTTTTCATAAATTCGCCGAAAATATGAAATTGCGTTTTCAAGTCAATGCGGGGAACCGAAAAATCAACCAACATACAACGCACCGAAAGAAAAAAAAAAGTTGAGCATTGAAAGAGAAGAGAACATGTTTCGAGATGATTCACCCCGAAATCAACACATTACAAGACTAATAACAACACAATAAACGATAATAAATAAACGATTACGAGCTAACAACAACAAGAGCAGCAGCAACAACAACGGTAACGGGAACAGTCAGTGTGTTCAGTCACAGTAAATGAATGACTTTGACTCGCACACAAACCAAATCGATGGGATCGTTGAACATTGAAATCAAGATAACCAAACATATAAACATCCGACTTTTGGTGAATGCAAATTCGTCGCAATTCACCGTTTTGCTGGTGTTCAATGGTTTGTGTGATTTTTTTCATCTGCTGCTTGAAATTTGAGACAGAGAATTTGCGACAGAACAAAATATACACATTGAACGATTGATTCAGACCTTATATTCATGGAACTGTGTTTTACATGAACCAACTGATGTCAATATGAGCAGAGAAAATGAACCATATTCCGTTACTCATTGAAATGGCGATGCACAAACAAACCGATAAGCAACAAATACATTCATACTTCTTTTTTTTGCTTCGCAAATACATTTCGATTGGAATTGTCGCCCAACAAAATGACCGAGAATTAGTCATATTGTAGTTTTGGTGGTGTAAAGACGTGCACAACATTTCGACGACAGGATGAACGTAGTGCGCGGAAAGCGAAAACGTGCAACGGCACAGCGGGTCAATCAAGGTAAACAAAATCAATCTAAATTCCGAATCAATTAATTTGGGAGTTTTCAATTCAATCAATGGTTGAATGTCGTTTTGCACACCATTTTAACAATGTTCGGTGGCCACTTGGTCATTTCTTATCCAAAGATCAACATCTAATTGCTATTGACCGATTTAAATTTAGATTACTTGGACTTTAATCGCATAAATCCAGTTGGCGCTGATCCAAACCATGCACAAAAACTCTTGGACAACCAAAGCAATGCGAATGAGTAATTAGCGATTTCGATTTCGTTTGCAGCACGGTATTTGAAGGCATATTTCACATTTGCTTCCGTTTTCAGTTATTCATTCACAACATTGGCGACTCGCGGCAATTCGGTTGTTAAACAATCGAGCACATACCTTAGTAAGTAACAATGCGAACAAATCGATGAAATGTTTCCTGTAAAATTTACTGCACTGCCAATGCGGAGGAAATCGATTTTCATGTTGCCGTTTTTTCATTCTCGTATGTTATTTTGCAGGCATCACGTCTGGTCGAGGATATGCACATGGTGAAGTTGGAATTGCACACATTGACATCGAAAGTGTACGTATTGCAATGACACAGCATATTCGATCTACTGGAAATCTTTTCATTCTAACACAACAGCGCACTCGACATTGAATTCTTTTCGTTGATTTTTTTTTCTTATTTCTCTTTGTTTCGCTCCGTGTAGCCAGCGGTAAAATTGATTCAGTTAAGTGATGACCCTTGGTATTCTTCTCTCTTGATGAAAATACATATAATCGATCCGTGCCAAATAATTGTACCGCACACAATTCACGATGCAAAACCCGAAACAGCCGATGGCAAATTGGTCAAGTTTATTCGGCAGGAATTTCCGAAATTGCCACTCATCAAGGTGCCACGGCGACACTTCAGCGAAACCGAAGGCATGGATTTGATCAAAAAGTACTGCTCCGATAAGTATAATTACATCAAAGAAGAGGTGGCATCGAAATATTACGCTCTGTCAGCCACATCGGGACTACTCAAATATTTACAGTTTATTCACAACATTTACTTCAAAGAGAACGGCGTGAAATTGGACTTTGAAACGAAATTCGCACACATGCAAATCGGTGAATGGTTTTTTTTATTCCATTGATTGCTTTTTCAGTCAAAATGTTTTTTATTTTATTTCATTTGCATCCATTTGAGCTGTGTTAGATTGCGATTCTTTTGGAATTGCCTCAACTTTGTTCAATGTTTTTTCTTCTTCTTTAAACGACTTTAATTTTCAAAAAGTAAATTTTTTTTCTCACACATTTTTGTAAAAATTGTTGCAGACATCGACACATCATACAAACTGGAGTTGTTGACTATAAACAATCCGAACACGGTGAAAAGTCATTTTCCGTCGTTGTTCGATGTGCTCAACTATTGTGTGACATCGATTGGAAAGCGAACGCTTCGTGCACGCATACTTGAGCCGATGTGCGATATTCCCAGCATCCGTCAAATTCATGACTGCATCGAAGAGCTCAATCAGCCCGGATATAGTGAATTAAGCGGCCTTCTTATGCAGGTTCTACGTAATTTCAATAACGTCGAGCGATTGCATAAATTGGCGCTGTTTGTGCCCCAAGACAGTAGCATTCGTACAGCTGAAATTCTCATCAATCAAGCGTTACATTTGAAGAGATGTTTACAGCTTGTGCCCGAACTACAAGCTCGCCTATCGCCATTGATCAGCAAGAAGTTTCATGAAATTCAGGCAAACCTCTTGGATGAACGGTATGTCTCGATGCTGAATCACATCGAAACCGTACTCAATCGCAGCCTGATCGAGTTCCGCAAAGACAGCAGCAGCCAACTGTTTCAACGCATTCATTGTGTTCAAAGCGGAGTGAACGAACTGATTGACATACTTCGGAAAACGTACCAAGAATTAACCGCACAAGTTGAAAGTGGGTTTGAATTTAATGTTTGGAATTTTCATTTGTTTTAAATAGATTCGTATATGTTTGAAAGAGCCGTTTTAATAAATGCTACGAAAAAATGTTGTTGTCACTTTCGATTTCAGCTCTTGTTGGTGACCTATCGGTGAAACACGGCTATGCCTTCAAAATGAACTACACCGTGCAGAGAGGGTTCCATGTGATACTTTTGATTGCAAATCATGCAATCACACACGATTTTCCAGATGAATTGGAAGTGGTGAGTGAGATGCAGATTCTTTAAGTTCGAAAATTCATGCTTGAACTCTTTCCACAAAATTTGATTTCCCATCTCTAGCTGGAAATAAAGCGAAACACATGCTATTTGACAACACCTGAAGTGAACAAACTCAACATTCGAATCCAGAATGTTATCGAAGAAATAACTATACAAAGCAATGTGTAAGTATGTTTGATATTACTCGACGTTTGTATCAATTCCGGTGAGTCGATATAATGCAATTGATATTTTTTAAGAAACGTCACGAAAATTCCGATCAATGTCATTGTCATTCCTCTTCTTCAATCTATTTAATATAAATTTTAATTCCAAATTAACCAAAATGTTCCGTTAAAATGACAGTGTGATTGCGTCCATGTTGAATGGAATTATGAAACAGATCGATGTCATTTATGATTTGAGCGGATTCATTGCAACACTCGACATAATTTTGTCGCTTGCAACGGTATGTGACTTCTTCATCGACCATATGCTTCCATTGGAAACTTTTGTTCGAACGTGTTTCTTTTTGCACGGAATTATTGATTTTTCTTTTTGTTGTCGTTGTCATTGTCGCTGTTGAATAGGTCAGCGCCAATGAAGGTTTCGTTTGTCCAACGTTCGGTGATGAGATGCGAGTCGTTGATGCCGTCCATCCGCTGCTTGAACTGAACATACACCGAACAGCTACCACACCGAATAATATCGTAAGTTATTTCTTTTTTTCTTTTCTTTTTTCTTTTAAATTTAAACATCAAATTGAAATGAGTTATATACTTGGAGAGACATTTTCGAGAGAAAAATGGAAAATTTTGAAAAACTGAACCAATCGAAAATGTTCGAAAAAATGTGATTTGGTTTTCAGATTGCGACTCCGGAATACAATTTTTTCATCATCACTGGACCAAACATGAGCGGGAAAACGGTGTATATCAAAACAATAGCCGTTCTTCAAATAATGGCTCAGGTTTTGTACATACAAGCATCAATTTATCGAATTTTCCAACATTTTCCATTATTATATTTCATTTTTGTTCCTATATTTATTCCTTTAGCTTGGTTGCTATGTTCCCGCCAAAAGTGCTCAGTTCCGAATCACCGATCGAATCTTCAGCCGAATGGGATTCAATGACTCGATTGAGAAAAATTTGTCCACTTTTATGATGGAAGTAAGTTGTTCAACTCTTTTGAATTGAAAAAAAAAAAAACATTCTCTCATTTCTATCCTCATTTGGTTTTATTAAATTAAAACCTTGAAAATCGGTGAGATTTTCTTTTGTTGTTATTGTAGTGTACTTTATGTCAAATGTGGTCCATATTTTCAGATGAACAACATGGAACACATCATGAAAAATATGACACCAAACAGTTTGGTCATAATTGATGAGCTCTGTCGCAGTACGAATCCGAAAGAAGGTGCTCAATTGGCATGGAATATCTGTGAACACTTGGCTTCAATTCGTGGTATTTTCAATGACGGTAAATATTTTGTGAATGACGAAAATCAAAGTCAAATGGATGAAATCAGCAGCAACGGCGCTTCTTCGAAGGATGCAGCATCCACAATGGTTGGACGAACCTCAACCGCGACACGTAGTACGACTTGGAAGAACACAAAATTGAACGTGGTGACATCGCCGTTCATTTTTCTCACCACACACTTCCACAGTTTGACCAAATTGGCGAATTCATTCTTCAATGTGGTGAAGTAGGTTGAACGATTTGGATAGAAATTCGTTTTGAACTCACACTCAAGATACTGATAGATAGACTTTTATGTTTTAGCTTAAGCTTCTCAGCGGAACGAATTGCAAATAATGAAGACGAACCATTGATGTACAATCATCGCATTCAAGCAAGTTTTAATTTGGGTTTAGAACATTTTCTGATGAGAAAAATTGGAAAAATGTTTTAAAAGTTCACCCTCGTTGATTCATAACATGATTTTCGTCTCTTGGTTTCATAATTTCCAATAGGAAGGTGTCACAACGACCACAAGCTACGGCCTTGCAGTGGCAAAAACAGTGCGATTTCCATCCGATCTCATGAAGGAAGCCATTGAACTCAACCAAAATTTCGTGACTGGGGAAAATACACAAAATTCGGTGAGAGCGTAAATACTTCGAAATCGAAATTTCAAAAAATGTTTCGATCTGGATTTATTTCTCTTTATTCCGCCCACTTCTGATTCGAAATATTTTAATTCTATTCCCGATTGATGTGAATTTCTCTTAGACTCAAAACCGTCCAAATCGAAAGCTGTCAAACATGGGCCGGCAAATATTGCAACTCAATCAAAATGTACCTGTCGATGACGTGGCGAGTGTTGTATCGGCTCTCATAAATACGTCCACAGCACCGCGACGACGTCGTCGTTTTGTCGTCCGTTCCGATGCAACTACTACGAGCACTGAGTACGAGGATCATTTGAAAATCGATCGTATTCTCTACAATGCCTTCGGCGATATAATGAGCATTGCACGAAACACCGAACTCGACTGGATGGCACGATACAATGACGAAGACAATAGCGGCATTCCGCTTATGGATGCTCAAAATGCTGCAATTGAAACTTTCCTATTGGATTTTGTCCAGGAGCAACGAGAAAGTTTTGTCGAAGCGGTTGGAAACTTGAGCCTATCGCAAGAAATGCCGGAACCACCAGCAGACAATGGTAACAGTGTGCGAAATGATGAGCAAATCATTCCCAGTGGTGTATCAATCATGAATAATGCACCGATAACAGAAGCTGTTGATTCCGAAGCTTCGTCCATCATTTCGGTACAACGTGTCGTTGCACCGTTTCCTGCTGCTGTAGCAAGAAATTCTCCGGATCGAGAACGATCAATCGTTTATTCAACTTTCGCCTCTGAAAATGCATCTGAAGCGGCTACCGTTCACAGTGATCCACGGATGAGCTCAAGCTTGAAAACTCCGTCGAATCCAAGAACATCAAATTCCTGTTCAAAAACATCATACTCATCGCCGACCGGGAATCCATTCGACAATGCTTCGCAATTTAGTTTTGGTGGTACATCATTTGCATCATTTCGTACAGACATCGGTAACATGCGATACAGTTCCAGTTCCAGTTCGGGGAGTTCCGGCCAAGATGATCCATTTCAACTCGAGCCAATGGGAAATTTTCAGTTTGAAAACTTCTCAATGTTCAGTCAAAGTCAACAAACGAGTACACAGTCGCGATTTTTCACACAACCATTCATGGAAGCGCAGTCGCACAGTGACTTTCACACACCGACAAATGACGATGACAATTCGTTTTCGAGTATGCACTTTTCTTTACATCAAGGCGATTTTGACGATTTTGGAGCACTTGATGCATTCACATTGCCGTCTTCATCGTCGAAAACCAGCTCTGAATCACAACAACAACGGCGACCGAACCTCAGTAATATTAAGAAGAATGCAAATCGATCGCTTGCTCATTTACCCACTGAAACCAACTCAGGTAATTTAATATAAAAAAAAATTGATTAAAGTTTTTTTGAATTTGGATTAAATGCTTTGCCTTGCTATCAATAGAATCAAACACGACAAGCTCGAAAATTGGACAACTCACATTGGATAACGTAACATTTCGCAGCAGTGACAGCGTTCGCTCGGACAGCACGAGTACATCCAATTCCGAAAGAACGAGTCGAAAATATCCACGTATTCGAAAAGCAAAGTTGGCGGCACCATCGGTGTTTGGCGACACATCGAAAGTTTTCACCACTCCTGCACCAATCGTACCAATTCCAAAGCCTACAGTTGCACAACTACCACAGAAAAGTCGACACAATGAACGTAAAACCGACTCCAATTATACAAATGCGATGCAACGATTGCAGGTATTGAAAATAAGTCGATTTTGTTGGAAAAGTTGTCGAACGTCTCACATATTGTCTGAATTAATGAAATTCTAAGGAATGACATTGAAAAATCAAGCCCTTCAAAGATGCCTTTTAGAGAAGCTAATAACTTTCACTTTTTCTCACATTTTTCAACTTCAGCGAATTTATGCTAAGATCCATGGAAACAAAGCGAACGCAGCGACAACACAGCAAAATCCACTGCCACATTCATTGTCAGGACGTCAACAAGAGCCCGGAAATGATGACGCCAATGATGAATTTCATCCACCACTACCGCCGCCGCAAGGATTTGAGTGAATATTCATTCACTGAACAAAAACACAATTTTTTCGATTTAATTTTTGACACATAGAAAAACGTAGGATTTTCCAATTTTTCAACATTTCAATCCAATTGTAACTTTTGCTCTGATTTTCGAAAGAAATCTATCTGTGCTATATAACGTTTACTTTTTCATGTTGTTCCATATGAACCGAATACAAAAGAACGAAAATGTAATTCATTCCATGTCACATTTCTATGAATAAATCAGCTGGTTCATTTGAAAGACGAAGAGCATAAATAA
The DNA here is from genome assembly GCF_009176505.1 of Sitodiplosis mosellana. Taxonomy (NCBI): domain Eukaryota; kingdom Metazoa; phylum Arthropoda; class Insecta; order Diptera; family Cecidomyiidae; genus Sitodiplosis; species Sitodiplosis mosellana. The sequence goes on along the minus strand of NW_022601438.1, from coordinate 3,689,217 downwards.
TAAAATGACTCGAAATTTTAATAACTTTCAGCGATGGACTTGTGTGTTTAGTTCAAGAGTCAGCTCGTTAATAAAGACTGAACTATGGATTTGAATATGCGAGAGAGAAAAAAATGTATGTAAATAAACAGAAATATTATATAATTTGGTTCGGTTCGGTTGAGTTAGCCAGCGAATATTTTGAGAGAGAGAGTGAGATAGTAAATATTTTATTATCGCCCACACATTCGAGTTATAAAAGCAGAGCAAAAACAACAACAACAACTACTGAAGGAAGAAATAAGGTGAAATTGAGCAGTATTTGTGTGGAAATGCGAAAAATTCCATGGAAATCGTTAAGCCGGTTATTTTTTGCAATTTCCATTCGTTCAATGTTTGTTTGCACAGCAGCTTTGATCGTTTGAAGCATTTTGCGACTGAATTCTTTTCATATTTTTTGATGGTTTGTTCGTCCACTTGGCTGGCTATCGCAGTCAACAATATATATTCGTTTGAAGCGGAAGACACAGAGAGAGAAAGAGAGAGAGAGAGAGAGAGAGAGAGTGAGTGAGCGATTTTTATGCGTAATAATAACGCAGTGAATGTTCATGTCCATCTATGGGAACAAATCCCTATAATCTGTTGCTAAAGTTTTTTTTTATTTGTTTCTTTTGATGATTTCATGCATAACATGGACATGTTAAACCATTGTTTTGCTGTCTTATATTGTTGGTGCCATGTTGCACGCTGCTCAATTTATGCGATGAGTTTTTTTCGTCATTGTGTTTGTGTGTTGGATCATCGACTGAACTTCTCCTTGTTTCTGACACGACCGAGTGAGTGAGGAAAAAAGGAAGAGCGAAAAGCGATAAAAAAAATAAACACATTGCGGAAAACAGAGAGTAGAGTAATCCATGTATGATGAGAATGACCCTATCGTTTTTATTTGTAGGCTCCAAATCAAAAAAAAAAAACCAACAATATTACGTGTTTGCTTCGCTCTTCTTTCCTACTTAAACGAATCACAAACACACGCCGAAATTCCATGCATTGCCGAAAATGTATGGAACAAAAACGATGCACATAAAAATGTGATACAGACAAAAATATCGCAATACAATTATCGTATCCCAAGCGGAAATATTTAAACGTTCACTTTGTTCTATTGTAAGACGACGAATTATGTAAACAGGTCAATTTTGGGATCACTTGGACCAGTGATGCAACAATAGTAACAACTAATCGGCCGATTTCTTTGATTATGGCTTGAGATTCGGATGCAAGTCTTATGGAAAAACAACAATGTTTTCTTTCGGCATTCTAGTTCGATTCGTTTGACCCTTATAATACCAAAAATCACCTATGTGTAGCTTACTCGAGCCGAAAATGTCTGATATCATCGGTCTCAATTTTAAATTTGCCTTTTGATTGAATGCCTTTTTTGCTCTTAATACCATGTGTTTTTGCACAGCATCTCTTTGTTTAATAAAGGCCACTAAAGAGCTTAAAAGCAATCACAAAGTGCCTACTCCCCAAACAGACATTCAATACTTGCTCATTGTAATCTTCGTGTTAACATAGTTGCCTGCATTGACGCACATTGTGTAATCAGTTTCTTTCCGCGTCTCTCAATCGCTTCGTCTACGGCTTAAATGCCATGAAACTGTCTTAATTTGCGACACATAACGAAACACTTTCACAGCCCCAACAAAAACCAGTAGTCATTGTGTGTGTGTGTGTGTGCACAATCTCCAGTTATGACAAAATCACGTTCTGAAATTATCTTTTGCAACTATCGCTAGATCCATGAATATACATCTCAAGAGATTTTCCACCGCGCCGAGGAGCTGAAACGATGTACACACACACACCAATTTGTATATGAACGGATAATGTGAGAGAGTGCCTCAAGGCGGTGCAATATCAATGACATCGAAATGTGCTCTCTCGTGCAATTATCTATTATTAATATTGTATTGTTTCGAAGGAACTGTGCTTGTCGCCCTTTCTCTCTCTCTCTCTCTCGCACTTTATTAGATAATGAATGAATTGCAGATTAGTAAACAAGTACGGACTAACAGAATTAAATGGTAAGATTATTAGTTTAAATTGATGAATTTATGGCGATTGTTTGGGGCTGTACTGTTAGTTCGTTCGCTCGGTTTTTGCTTCGTAAAAATTCCATAGTCAGATGGAGGGATTTTTGAGTTTCCAGCGAAATGTCTCAGTACAACATGAACCGGTGCTTCACACGAGTGAAGCCACTTAGCTGCCAAGGTAAGCGACTGAAACCAGTTGAAATTTATTGATATCCCAACTGGGAGAGAGTGTTCCGTACGCGCAGCAGCTAATTATCGCATTTCACAGTGTACTGTACTAAATCACTTGAATCAATCATCTAAAATCGATCTGACATTTTCGACGCTCAAATATAAACTTTATTCATTTCCCTTTAAATACCTAAGCATTATTCATCGCGTGTGATTCTACATTCGCATTGGATTTAATAAATGTTTGCAAATATAAATTCGGTCGACGAATAAAAGAGAAAGAAAGAGTATCGACGAAAAATGTGTTGAAAAAAGCGAAAAAGTAGTATATTGCAAATCTTGTTTGATTTATGAACAAATTCTAACCGCTCGCAAAACTCCGTTGTATGATAAGGTTGTTGGTAACTAGCAAATTATGTAGGTATTTATTTGGTGTGCAATTTTTCTCTCTCCTTCCCTTCATTCGTTCACATTGAGCTGCGACCAAAGCAATCAGATAGAGAGTGAGAGAGAGAAAGCAACTGGAAAATCATTGTTAGTTTTTCTTCAGTTTGCTGTCTCTTTCTGTCATCGCTGTCGTTATGCTTAGTTTTCGATGAGGACATGTGTTCGCGTTCATTCGTTGGTTTATAATGGTTTTCTTTTGCTTCTACTCCGCCCCACATTCGACTGCTGCCTCAGGTGTTTACAGCTTATCGTTAAATTTCCTTTTTTTCTCTTCTCTTTTTGCTCTTCTTTACTTTTCACTGCGTCGCTTTATATTTATTAGAAAGTGTATGCCTTTTTTTCTTTCTCTCGCTCGCTCTTTCGCTTTTTTTTTCCTCTGTTTGTGTGTATACAAAACATATTCTCCATTGAGAAATCGAGGATAATCATAATTTTCTGCTGTGCATTACATTTATAATATATTTTTCTTATTTATTTTTGTATTTTCGTTTTCATTCGGTTGTCTTGTTTTGCTCTGCACACATACACACAGGAAGAGAGATAGAGATAGAGTGCCACGAAGAGAGAGAGGGAAAGAGAACAGTAAATTTGAAAGCGTAACGTTTGAAACGTGCACACCTGATGCCCAAACAGAGCGATAAATCCATAAGCCAATATTTAAATCAGGCATTTGTGATAGAGTGGTAACGAGCGAGGGTAATGATGTTAGATTATTTGCTACTGTATGTGTGTGTTGCCCGTGTGTGCGTGTGTGTTTGTGGATGGATTGAGAGGCGAATGCGTTTGTGTCCGTTTTTGACATACGGTTTGACGAGGTGGCAGTTGACTCTGGTCACTCCTCAAATCATATGCAAATGACTTCATCATTTATTCGAGAAACTGAAATTAATTGCTGTGCCGTACGCTTTTTTGTGTAACTTTTTGCCACATTTGCTTTTTTTTCTGTTGCTGTCAGTTTTGCGCGGCTCGAACTAATTCATTTAGGTGAAAATCATGCTCACTTTTACACTAAATTTATCCGAAGACCGCCTTCGAATTTTGAGTCTAAGATTTTCATTCGAATTTTTGGTCATACCATTTTTCCTCGATCGTTTTCCTCTCGCATACTTTTGGAATTTCATTGAACCGCTTGAAAAAATTTGATGCGAAAAATTAGAATCGGTTGACGTTTCACTGATGTGGCATTCACAATTTCATAGTAACAATTGGAAGTCCCCAATGAATTTCAATTATACGTTTCCACTGACATCCCTGTTTAACCATTCGATTTGTTTTTTGTTCTCACCTCGTTCAAATTCAATTGAATTTTTAAATCCAAAGCCATTTGTACACATGATTTGGATTCGCTGACGCGCGCGATACAAAACATTTTAAATAAATATGTGAGTGTATACGAAACACCATGGGTTTGATTGTCGCATGGAACACAAGCAACAAAACGAATATAAAACCAAAATATATATTTATTGTAAGGATTTTCCCTTCTTTGTGCGTTGATTCCATTGACACCTCGGTAACTGTATGATGAGTGATACGTTACGTATAGAGTGAGAAAAAAAAGCGAGAATCCGTAGAAGAAAATTGTGTGTTATTTTTTTTTTTCATTCGGCAGAAGTATTGTACCAAAAAAAAATTATGATATGAAAAACAAAGCACAGTTTCAAAGTCATATTTATTGGCATCGGATTTCCCCTTTTCATTTCTTCGGAAGAGAGTGTGTGTAGATTTTATTGCATGAGATGTACTATACGCGCTTGCCGTCAGACACATTGACATTGTGTCGTGTTTATGTATCATTCGGTTGTAGTAGATATATTTTCGGGCGACTAATGCCCACACACACACACACCGTTCCACAATGACGGCGAATTACAAGAAAATTCATGCATTACATATCCTACTAGCATCCTACTAACCTCCATATAAATTGGGATTTAGTTTTCACTAGAAGATTTATGCGATTATTTGGGATTAGACGCTTTTTCGGCGATGCAGCAGTAGCTGTAATAGCAGCAGCAGCCGTAGCAGCAGCCGTAGCAGCATCCATATGTAATACGGCAATTGCCCTGAAATTGATCCCGTCGAACTCGTAAACGAAGCCAAAGAATGCCTGCACTTCGGCTGTCACACAGACACTGTACTTACGTAATAATATGTGCTAATGATTACAAAACACAATTTATAATAAGGTATTGTTTTCACGCAGCAATATGTTGTGATTTGTACAGTTGGTTTGTCGAAGGCTTTGTGCTTTCTCTCTCCGTGCCTCTCTCTCTCTCTCTATCTCATCATGGTGCTTGACGAAGTGTCGCCAGAGAACGGCATTCGAAATCAAATGATTGCGATGCGATTCAAGGCACAGACAGAGAAAAATATTTATTGTGAATGTGTGATAAATCGTGTTATGTGATCTAGATACGAAATTAACACGATACTGACGAACACGCTGGAAAGAGTGGAAGAGCAGAATAGAGAAAGAGAGACTAAGAGATGGATATGGGTTTAGATGTCAATTTTCTTTGACAGCTTCAGAAATCTAGACGATTTCAGTAAGAACAAAAATCGATTTCTCAATCATATTCGATGATTCAAATGTCCGAATGTGTGTTTGTGAGTGCGCCTATGCCGGTGCCTTGTCTTTTTCCCTGCCACGTGAAACATAGTTTATTATGTTATTCAGGCGAATAAATATGCGGTTCATAAATAAATGGTGGGACACAAGTGCAACTTATGTCATTACTGGCTGGTTAACACTCACCAGATAAACATGTGCTTCTCGTTCTCTCACTCCCTTCGTCGCTTGTGTGCAGTGCATGTGTCTACAATCCTATAGCCGATAGAACTTACGGAGACATACGCACACATAATTCAACTCAGCCGCAGCATTGAGCGAAAAACATGAAATTAGATTCACTTGCTAATACCATTTGACTTAACTACTTTATCGAAAATGAAAAGAGCGGGATGGAGTTAGTGTGTGTGTGTGTGTGTGTGTGTGAGAGAGAGAGAGAGAGAGAGCACAAAATAGACAAAAATATATGTGTGCGAATTAGGCTCAAACATACAAAGGATCAAGAGTGTTACTTATGCTGGTAGCATCATCATCACCACCTTCTATCATCCGGTAGCCGTTTGGGTTGCGGATAAAAATGAAACACAAACATATTACCACTTAATATTTTAATGCGACTGTGATTAAATCCACTTTTCCTACTGGTTTTTCTGGGGATGGAGCAATTTTTCGCTTCTGCTCAAGTTAATTTGGCCATATCTCTCGGATTTAGTATTTTTTTTAGGAAATCAAACGGACCCATGGAGTGAGATAGTGAATCGGCATTGTTTTGAGAACATCCAAATTGAGCGATTTAAACACATATGCCCCAACAGTAGTTCGAGTTTGATTTTTGGATGTTGTTCTAAAGAAATTATGATTGAAACAAACAAAATAAGTGAATTACAAATGATTTTTTTCAACACTTTAAATCTCTTAGTTCTGAGAAGCAAGGTCGCTTTCTTCGTATTCAAATACATTGGAAAGATTTGACGTAAGACGCCAAGACGCCTCTACGTGTGGAATGCTCGAAGCTGTCATCGTACACATATTGAACACGAACATTGTCGTTTACACAATCGCACTCACACAAATGAACGCATCGATAGTGCCCGCTCAATATATGTATGATGAGTGTTTTGAGTGTCCCTCGCCTAGAGTGCTGCGTGTCGTTTTTCTTGGTTTATTAAGCGATCTTGTGAGAAGTAAAAGAACCATTTATTTCAATTTAATCGAATTCAATTGATTTTTTTTCGCACACATATTTTTTCGTTTGAACAATTGTTGTCTCTGGATTTTTCATTGAAGTGATTGCTTAAAAGATGGATCAAAACAGATTCAACTGAAACGCAAATCCATTTGAATTGAATTTTCATTTGTAAGAAATTCAAATTCAAATTTTTTTGACTTGCTCTACAAAGGCCGATTGCTATCTAATTTATTGAAAAAGTTCTCGAATGAACAGCGTCACGGAACAAATGTACAAATTTTTTTCCCCCGAAAACAGAAAAGCAAACAGTAGACCAAAGAAAGAACATGTTCGTTGTGTGTTAACGTTGTGAAAAATATGTTTGGTCGACTTCAAACAAATGCAATTAAATTGCATTTATAGACGAACTGAAGCATACGGTGGTGGAAATAAAAGTGGCCCCGGATTAAAAATGTAATAAATCTGTTAAATATGTTGAAGTTGAAGTTTTCACGACTTGATTTTGTAATGCCTTAAATTGCAACATTCGAAATGCAGTCGAAAAATATAAATTTTCGAGTCGATGTGTACGATGTGTTTGTGTCTGTGTATGAGTTGATGTTGTTTTTGTCCTGTCCTGTCCTGTGTGCTCAGTGTTTGTTGCCGTATTTATTTGTAGCTGGCACGTTATTTAGTGAAATAAATGGGCATGTAGATGATAAGAGAGAAAGGTTTGTGCAGAACGTAAACCATGTGAACGGGGAGAAATTTAATGTACTTCATTTAAGTTGCTGGAGCTAGCATTAGCAGTGGCAGTGGCAGGGCCAGCAGCGCCAATGGAAGGAAGTGAAAAAAGGAGGGAAAAATTCACACAAAAGAGTTGAACATGGCAAATAGCGCACTCTCGCCACTTTTTCACGGTATATTTTCTTTCGTACACGCTTTCTCTCTCTCTCTCTCTCTCTCTCTCTCTCTCTCTCTCTCTCTC
>NW_022601438.1:3672068-3681693 GCF_009176505.1 Sitodiplosis mosellana | reverse complement strand
CTCTCTCTCTCTCTCTCTCTCTCTCTCTCTCTCTCTCTCTCTCTCTCCCTCTCTATCCATCGTCTAAAATGTGAAATTTTCAGTTTTATTACTATGAAAACTATCACCAACTTTGTTTGGCGCGCTGATGTTGGGTTGAGTTGTTTTTTTCTTTCTCTTCTTTCTCTTTGCTGCTTGTGTTGTGTATGTTGCCGTTGCTGCCGTCGTCATCGTTTTTGTCCGTTCTGGCTTGTCCGCAATTGCATTTTAGGTTCCTGTTTCTGATTGCGTGCTTGTTTTTCTTCCATTGGCTTTCGTTCATTCGCTAGTTTTGTTCATTCATTTTGATCTGTTATTCGTTTGAAATGTGCGTGTTTTTTGTTATTCCTTTCTTTCTTTCATTCATTCTCTCTCTCTCTCTCTCTCTCTTGCTCTCTCTCTCTCTCTGGTTCGTCGTCTTTTTTCCCCGTGTTGGTTATAATAACTCGCACACACAATGCAGCACTTTCTTGTTTTGGTGAAAGGTAGTCGTGGCTTAAGCGGCATTGAAATCACTTTTCCTTTATTTTATATACATACCGACACACACATACACACACACTCGCCATACATACACTTTATTACAGTAGATAATGCCCATATACTAGTTGCTTTCTCTCTATTTTTATTCGCTCTTGTCTTCCATCGCATCGCGTGCTCTTCGCTCTATGCGTTTCATTTATTTTTATAAGCGAACCGACCGAGTTCATAGTCTATATTATAGTTGTATTATTTTTTTTTCCTTTTCTTCTTCGGTATTGTTGTTGGCTCGAGAGTTGGGTATATGTTAACAAGTTTCTAACTAGCGTAATGTGGACTGAAAATCGTTGTATATACGATGAAGTGTCCATTTGACTATGTGTATGTGTTGCAATTGAGACAATGGCCAAAATGCAATGAGCAAAAAACTAACTATTCCAAAATTTCTTGGTTCGAATTTGGTGTGTTGATGTGTTTGCAGTAACAACAACAAGCACCAAAATAGATTAAACCAGAAGACCAAACCGAAGAAATACTATAATAACTCGCCTTTTACCTTTGCTACTGATTTTGGCAACACAAACAAACGCACACCCCATAGCACATAATATAATCGATTCTAGAATCTCTCTCGCACAAAATCACCCGAACTCTCTTTTCATTTCAGAACCCAGTTAACGTAATCTGCTCTCCGTTTTTTGTGTGTTGTTAGTTGATATAGCGGACACAGAGTATGTGTGTCGTGTTATATTATTATGTTGTTGTTTTTTTCAACTCTCTACTCTCTCTTTCGTCTCTCATTTCAGCCGGATTCAGAATGTGCGTATTTAACTAGTAATATACACACATGTGATTTTATTTTGCATTGATCGCTGTTTGTTCGTTTTTTTTTCGACTTTTGCCTGGTTGAGAGACCGCCTTCATTTTCAAAAATGTTACCTCCTCTCGTTTACCACACATTTAATGCTGACTGGTTCATTCGGTCGACTGGCTGACAATACCCACTACGAGCTATGCACATGTGGTTGTGTGCTGTATGCGCGATTACATAGAAAAATCCAATGTTTCTGCCAATAGTGAATTTCACAGGCATTGGTGCGCCAAATCAAAACCAAGCAAACTGAATGCTTGCTTATGGGCGCGCTTGTGTGTGTGAGTGTGTGTCTTTGTGTGCGTATGGTACGGCGCGCACAGTACATGCACTCAGATTGGAAGATAATAGAGCAGAAACGGCAACAACAACAGCAACTGACAACCAACGTTCTGTGTGCGAGCATTCTGAACATCGAACTGTACCATCAGTAGCATTCAGGTGTTGGTCGTGTTCACATGCGACTGCTCTTTTTTTCGCTTGATTTTTCTCTTATTGCCGTCGTCATTTGCGCAAACGAACACCATTGGATCACTTCATAAAAACGGATCTAATTGGGTGAAGAAAAAAGCTTTTCACAGTAAAATCGTGTCTTTTATTTATTTTGTGAGAGACTAAATATCTGCGAGCTAAATGTTAATTATCTCAGTGTGACAAACGGATTTTTTTTTCGCGAACTATTAAACATTCTGAACAATCAAAACTAAAACGATCGTTTAAAAAGTGCGGTTTTCAACGAATTTTGTGCCGTTTAATTTTTTTTAAGGACTGCATAAATTGTATAATCCAACAGCAATATCGGGATGATTTGATTTTTATTCAAAATTTCCAGTTTTTAAGTTAACAAGTGAACTCATCGTCAATAATCATAGAAAATGATCATTGCGAAAATAAGTTTCGTGTGAATTTCTCGTACAAATTTGGATATCGTAAAGTGATAAGAGACGTTTTTTTCGAAAAGATAAAAAGAAGAGATAACATCTTTTTTTCAAAAAATTAAATATTTAACGAAACTCGGAGAGATTAAAAGTGATTTGTGCAAATGCGTGAATTCGCGAAAAACAAAGCGATTTGATATAAATCAAACGACGATTTGAAAACATAATCGTTTTGCCAAAATCAACCGCATAAAACAAAACCACATTGCGGCAAAGACAAAAAAAAAAACAATGGGCTAATGTGAATATAATACACGGATCTGTGTGCATTCAATCTTTTTTCTGCCAGTGTCTGTCGCTATATCTCTTGTGTGAAATTTTAGAGTTGAACAAGTTTATTCGCCATAATTTGCCGCCGAATCATCGAAAACAAACATTGTGTCAATTTCATGAAATCAAATCACAATTGGCATTGCGAATTGGCCAGGAAACCGCATTGATTGATTGACCGCGTTTGGATGTTCGCGTGCTCAAAATCACAACAATGACATCATCCCATTAGCATTCAAACTCAGTGTCTGAATGAAGCTCAACTGTTAACCAGATGACAAATCAAATTGCAACGCGCATTTCATTTCATTTTTGAGCCCAATTTGTAATCAATTTTCGAATGATTTATCACGAACAAAAACTAATTAATAACATAAATAACTGTCACATCGAGTGCTGTGCGAAAGAAGCGAGCGGTGAAAATCTAAACCGTTGACAGCTGATTTTCTGATTGTTCATGGGATTTAAATGTTTTCAATTTTGTGGCCGCCAAATGTTGGACAATTGACAAAAGTATCGAACATTTATCGTGCGCGCTCGTGTGTGTGTGTGTGTTTGTGAACGAGTGATAGAAACGACGGGTTGTTGAATGATCGCAATCTCGTTATAGACATCCAAATTGCCAGCTATCAAAGTTAATTAGAACGCTCTTCGAATTTGCATTCGAACAATCATAAAATATTTGAACTGGTTGCTGTGTGTCATCATAATCTATTTGATTTTTGGCATAACGTGCGCGCTGCCTGATAAGCAACTACACAGGCACAACACAGAAACCAAAACGAAAATCAACACCGAAACATTTCAACAACACACAACAAATAAGCAAATGTCATATACAAATATTGATTAAATTACGGGAAATGAGCGTGATTGGAAACATATTTTGCTAGGAAAAAAAAGAGACACAACCGAAACAGGAACAGAGGGGCAAAAACGAGAACAACAACAGTGAAATACCAATAGATTATGGTTATTAATTGAAAACAGTGCGTTTTTTTTTTGAAGTGAGATACCGGATGACACATAAGTGCCAATTACAGTTATATTTTATCAACTGAATTGATAAAGAACACGTCGGAAATAAAAAAAAAAGTTATTCAAGCTACCAATCCAATAACTATTGATACTGTACGTTTGGTGATTATCGTGACAATTTTGGGGGGTTTTTCCGCCTTATGAAAAGACAACCGGATTGATACTTTGATTTAACGATTTACAGTACAAAGCCAAATTCGGACAAATTGAATGTATTACATCTTCATTGCTGAAGAAGAAATTTGGTTTTAACAGTGACAAGCAGAAAGCTTAAAGTTAGAACTTCATCGAAATCAAGTGGAACAATTAGAATTTCAATTTAAATGGCAATGGAAGGTTCAGATTACGGTTCGGCACATTTGCCATCACCAGCGCTGGTTGTGTTTTCACAAGCTGCCAACGGTCTTAGCGAAGCATTACGCATTCAAAGGCCATTCCATTCACAGGTTTGTACACAAAACAGAAGCAAAGCTTCTGAACAAAACAAATACGAAGCAACAGACAAAAAAAATTACAAACGATTGAAATCTTACAATCAATTTGAAAATCAGCGTGCGTAACCAAATTGACTGAATCATTTTGCACTTAAGCACTGCGCGCAATCGTAAATAAATCGATAAGGGCTCCTTGGGGTTCGTTTCCTTCATTTTTATTTTATCTCAACACAAATTATGTCTCTAATAATACGTCTCTGGGGGAATTATTTTATATAAATATCTCTTTGAACACGATCAAAACAATTAGTCATTCACAGTGCAATTTCAATTGAATTACATTGTGGCCTGTGGCAAAGTCAAGTTGTCTAGGCGAAATAGAGAGACACTTCTTGTGCATTATCAAAGATGACCTATGTGTATAAGAACACACACACACAAACACATATATGTAACCTCGGAATACACATACGTGCAGAGTAAAAGATGCATGGATTATTACAAGTCATTCGCATTCCAAGAGCCATAATTGCTTTCGATTAACTCAACACAACAATTTGCATCAGCAAAGTCAAGGGTGTAACATTCCCGAAGTGAAAACAATGCCATGCGACAGCAACGTCTTTATCTTAACTGTGGTCAAATTATGTGGGTTTCGACTTGCAACACTGTACCATCGCCGCCACCATCATCATCACCATCACTTTCGTTGGTCATTGTCTCTTGACAAAATGCCTGAGAAATTGGTCTACAACCAAGCAAACAATCAACACCACCCAACGAATTTGTACCACCAACAAGAGGGTTATGCGAGAAAATCGGATTCATTCAACTGATTCATAGGAAAAAATGATTTGTTTTTGAAATTGAAGAAAACAAAAAGGGGCAAAGATGTGGATTTTCAACATTTTCTAAATGTTCAAGATGTTTTTTTATTCACAACAATTAATTTGGTTTTTATCGATTTTGCGGTTTGATTCACTTGAAAGTTCAAGTTGAAATTTTCGCTAAAAAAATTACCAATTTTTGTTTTCATTTTCTTCGACCTCGATTTTTTTTGTTTTTATATCCAAAATACGTCATTTTTTTCATTAAAAAATTTAAAAAGGAGAAAAAATTGAAATGAAACACAAAAAATAATCAAAATTGATTGTTAAAACCGATTGATCGATACCATCAGCCAAGGATCATTGCATCAGTCGAATCTTTGCCATAAGAAATTGAATAGAATATTTCGAGGGAACTTTTTTTTCTGCGAATTTATTCAAATGATTACAAAGCCGCGAATGTCGAAAAAAAGGTTTGTAAAATATTCCAAATGTATTCCGAAGATTTGTACAAATCACAGTGGGAAAAATGCGTGTGTTGTGTGGTTCTGGAACTTAGTTGAGGGTGTAGAATTATATGTTTTTTTTTCTCGCGAAACCGACAAGAAAATAATAAATAGAGACGGAAAATGTAATGAGAAAGAAGGTGGCAAAAGATTTGGCAAGTCGAATGAATGTGATAAATTAATGGAAATTACCTGATAGAAATATTTGGTGTGCAAAATTCAAATAAATGCCCGTCAGGAGTTCTGGGTGCACAACGACGGCGACAGCGACTTATTGCCCGAATAAAATAGCATATCGCTTGGTATAGGATAGAGGCGACGTCTTTGGATTTCGCGAACGCTCATTAAATGCACGTCATAATTTTCGTGTATTTTGGTTGTGTGTGTGATTTAAAAGCTGTACGAATATTTATATGCATATACTGTACGTTGACGGTGCGCACATACACACCGTATGCAACGAACAATCATTTTTCTCAAGCAACTCCATATATTTATTAGTTGGTTATATTAATTTTGTCACCCATATCCGCAATCACATGTGCTTATCATGAAAACACTCTCTGTTTTCGTAGCAGGCGTCCTCCTATATTTTTCACTCTCTCTGTTTCTTTCTTTATCACACCTAATAATGGCATCTAATGCGCGATTCTTTTTCGGTTTTGTTTTCTTTTCTCGTTTCTTTCGGTGTCGGTGCGGGCAACGACGACGACGACGACGGCGATGGAGCAGATTCAAGATGCCAAGGATTTACATCATTTATCGTTAGTTGGTAGTTATGGTGCACATCTATTACACGGTTTTCCACCCCATTTTTTGCATCCAACTGTGACATCGGCGAGCTCAGCAAGCAATCCATTTAGTAGCAGCGGCGGTGCCTTTGTTAAGCCATTTCCATCGAATCTACCGCTGCCATCAGCATTCGCACCACCAACAAAATGCGTTGGTCTCGGTTTGGAACAGGTAACAAATAAATTCATTTACACAACAGCAGCGCCAAAATTTTCGTTCGCTCTCGTTCTGTTTTTGATTCGGTGCTTTTTTTTCCTCGTCTCCCGACTATTGGAGTTAAAGTTTCTCGTGTGATTTCCCACAATCGTTGTAATCGATAGCATGGTGTTTCAAAACCGTTGAAGCGTTTGCAATTAAAATATTTTCCACGTTTTTCATGTCCATTTGCTTCTAGTATCACATCGTGCCAAAAACAATGTTTACACAATAAAAAAAAAACTGTGTTACTAAGCACAATACTGGAGATACTGAACACTGACAATTGACTTGATGTGCGCCTCAGAAAAACCGTTCATCGTGGTATTTTTCGAGGGCAATGATGACGATGATAAATCCATGAGATAAATTCAGATTACTTCGATTGTAATTAATTTTCAAAGCACTTTGCACCCACCTTATTCTTCTCCATCCATCCATCTACATCCTAAATAATATATTGGATTGCATCTATTTTTCATAGGGTATTTTATTCAGCGGAAGTGAATCATTTCGAACGGATTCGTCGAGTCCAGCGTGCACATCATTATCACCTCCCGTCAAAGAGGAATCACTGGAGGCACACACAAGCGAAGAAGGTGATCGTGATCGCATTTGTAGCCCGGAACGTTCACCCGAAGCACCCGGCTTTCGACGTAAGTACACATAAACCAATTCACAAATAAATTCAACATCAAAAACTGAATGGAAATCGCAAAATGTTCGCTCGAATGAGAGCGTGTCTTTTTCTTTAAAGTTTTAAAACTTGAATTGAGTAAAGTTTTAAAACCCAAAAAATAGAACAAAAAATACAATATCCATTATAAAGATCCAGAACGTAAACGTAATTTTGCTGATTTTCTGTTCTTGTTTTTATTTTTAAATAACAATTTGCCTAAATGACAACTCAAAAACATGCCGAACAATTCAAATTTGTCGAAAAATTGACCGAACTTATTTATTCATCGTAATCGAAACCGAGAACCGCATACCGAATAATAAAAAACAATTATAATAACGATTATAATCATTTATCTGAATTGAAACAGTACACAAAACGAGCTCGCACACACACACACACACACACACAGCTAGAGAAAAACGCAATAACTTCATTTTCAATTAATTTCCATAATTGTATCGTTAAGTTTTATTAATTTGCTGTGGCGAAAAAAGATGAATTGTTTTAATAAAATGTAAATAGCAATTATATATCATGATTATTACTATTATTATTGTTGTTGTTACATTGTAAGGGCAAAAAGGATTCGCAATTTTGCTCTCTCTGCTCGGTCTCTCGGCAAACAATGTCGTTGTCACGGACTATGCCATTTCTTAAGCAGAAAAATTCAGTCGAACGCCGTTGTGTAAAATACTTTTCGGTGGTGGTTAGTCTTTTGTGTGACAACAATTGTACTTTATTGCATATGCCGTTACTTTATTGCAATCATATTCCGATGTTATTGCGTTCGAGTCGGAGCTGAGCTGCGTGTGTATATGTATATGTGTGTGTGTGTATGTGTGTGTATGTAAATATTGCAAACTGGAATGGGAACAAAAACATCTTTGAATGACAATATTGTTTCGCATTTATATGTGATTATAGCAAATGAAGCATTCGGGCAAAACGAGTGAACGAGTGAAACCGTGTGTATGGATAATGTGTGGTGGTGGTGGTTTGTGAGAGAGTTTCAAACTGATTTCGACCACATTAATTACAATATAAATACTCGGTTTTCCTTGCCTCCTTCGCTTCAAGTGGCGGTTTTTCTCGTCTCCTTCTGGCTCAATTTCATACTATATCTCATTTAAAAACACAAAGACAAATGCCGATATTTGGGGGAAGAATATTCCTTTGTTTTTCACTTAAAAACATATGTAACGATCCGAAATCGTGTAATTTTCCACTCAATTGGATTGTGTCATAATTTGAAAAGCATGGAAGCGTCTTAATTTCAGTCGGAATATCGTTCAAATAAAACCATATCTTTGGTGATCGCACGGCTTTTTTGGCCAAAAAAAAAAACGAGACGGAGATAGCGAGGGAGAGAGATACAAGACACAAACAATGAACGAGAGACAGAAGCGAACAGTACTTAACTTCCACCGTTGGAAATGTCAATTGTAAATAATCTCATTATATTCGGATAATAATATTAAAAGAAAATTTATTGCCTGTTTACTTCTTTCGTCTGCGTTTCGTTCGTTTGGTTCATAAAATCAAATGCCGCCGTTGTTGTCGTCGTCGTAGCATTCACAAAGGATTTCGAGGGACTCGGGAGAGATATGCACATACACACACACACACACACACACACATACACCGAAAATTGAACAGAGAGAAACTAACGGTGAGGTACAGCGCAAAAATACGCATTTGATTATTATTGCCACTCGGCTACTTGCTGCATCATATATACACATCGACGGATGGCAAAAATTCCGAAATGAAAAAAAAAGAGAATGGGGATTCCTTGAAAACCATTCAGCTACTGTTTACATATTCATTTAGCTTCGGCTTGAACACGCTGCAACTACGGTTGTTCATTTGCACAAATAAAACGTTTACACATTGTTATTCGGATCAGTTTTGATTTTCTTCTTCGCTATCCTATCTTCAGGCTCTGTCTCTTTGCTCGCATTCATATATTTTGAACGAGTGTGTTCGAACCGATTTTTGCCGCCGCATTGGGCCCAATTCATTGTTTGCATACGCTTCGATTGTAGCGGAATCGGTTCATGTCGTTTTGGTGTTGGGTCTGGTTTTTATTGGGCGAACAAATGTAGAAAAGCATATCATGCAAAATGCACATAAGCCCAAACCAAGACACAATACAGTTTTTGAAACAACAAGCAACACTGAAGAGAGAAAAAAGCACCCGAAGAGGAAACAAGACTTTATGCACCTAGTCACGCATGCAAAATCACATGCATCAAATTATGCATGTATTCCCAAAACAATATGCAAATCGATTTTGCATCGCAAAGACAGAAACGGATTCAACATATGTGTGTGTGTGTGTGTGTGTGTGTTCGAATCGCACCACGACTTTATATTGCTCGAATGGCAAATCGACCCCGTATATTGATCGATGCAAACAATTAAATTCGAATTACAATTATTCGTGTAGTTTCTCAGTTTTCTGTCGCGATTCAAAGCGCGTACAAATTTCAAACGCGTCTTTCACACCACATTGACTATGAACGAGAGAGAGAGAGAGAGAGAGAGAGAGAGAGAGAGAGAGAGAGAGAGAGA
>NW_022601438.1:3641290-3672058 GCF_009176505.1 Sitodiplosis mosellana | reverse complement strand
AGAGAGAGAGAGAGAGAGAGAGAGAGAGAGAGAGAGAGAGAGAGAGAAACTGTGAGCGGAAAAAATATGCGACGGCACATCCGAAAAACACCGACAAACGACCATAGCGAGAGAGAAATTGGGAGCATTTTTAATTGAAATTGAATTATGTACTATCGTGGCGAATGCGTGCGCCTCCTGCTCTCACTCTCTCTCTCTCTCTCTCTCTCTCCCTCTCTCTCTCCCTCTCTCTCTCCTGCCACCGAAAATCGGTCGATTTAGTTTCGATAGGCCGTTATATTTTATTGCCCATCGAATTGAAATTAGCCAATAAATATGTACACGCTCACCTCTTGTTCATGCTCGTCTTTCGCCCTCTCTGTGTCGGTGCGGTGTGTGTATGCGAGCGTGCCGCACACAAACAATTTTCGGAAATGTTATTGCGTCTTTTATCGGATTTTATTTGTATATTTCGACGTTTGCCACTCGATTTTCACATCATTTCATGAACATCGGAACGGAAATGGGCACCCGAACAGGCAACTGTCGAGGAGCCTGAAACATGCATTGAATTGGTTGAGTTTGGTTGATTTCATACGGAACAAACAGGAAAAATTCACCCACTCACTCTCTCGCGGGGAAAACGAAACGCAGCTCAAATGCTACACCAAATCATTTGAAATCAATTTCCTTTTTTCTTTCTTTTTTTTTATTTATTGTCTAGTTTATTGTTTTCTTAATCGTTTTTGATACAAATTAGGTACAAATTGATGTTTGTACGAATAAGTGAATATGATGCAATGGCTTCTTTGCCGCCACATACACACCAGCCAAGCCAAAATTGTCAATTCGGTGCTTGGCGATTTCGAAATCCGGACAGTTATAATTGGCATATTGATTTACAATCGCCACCGAGTATATATCGATTTTGTGCAAAGTCCAAACTCGGCAATGCGCTGATCTCACCAAAGTTTCGCACTTTTGGTTTTGGTCGAACGAGTTTTTTTTTCACTTAACCAACTAATAATGACTTCTTGTGTTGGGAATGGATTTCTAGCGCATTTTTAGCCGTTATTTTCGAAATTGAAGGAAAAAATGGATTAGATGAAGAAACACAATTGTTTGGATTCGACAAAGAATGGTTTTGGATGAAGACAAACAAAAATGAACCTTGTATCGAAATTTCAAGGAAAGGATTAGACAATCCGATTTAGTCAACGAAAGAAAAATACTCACAAATTAAAGCGTATTCATTGCTAATACCGAATGATCATAATAAAAACATTGACTTTGAATCGATTTATGATAACTTTCGGTTTTTCTCTGATGCAATTCCTTTCGAACGTTTCTCGTTCATCACCCAGTCAGTCACTCATCATGATGATCATTGGACGAAAAAAAAAGAGCGAAGCAGTCGTACGCAAACACAAAAGAGCATGGAATTTTACAATCAGGATTTAAACAGTAAATTGACGATTCGTCATTATATGAGTCTGCTGAACGGTGCAAGTGAGAGGGACAAAGAGAGAGAGCCAATATAAGAGCGTTTATTGTTTCGTGCCTTCTTAATAAAATCAATAAAATTCAAATTTTCTGATAGATCCATCACTCATCCTCCATATAAATCAAAAATAAATTTTCTCGATGCCAAAACAATAAATTAAGAAGAAAAAAAAGCGAAGAATGAATCGAATAGACAATGATACTGGCAACATTTAGAGTCCAAAAAAAAACTCGGCGGCATAAGAAAAAAACCAGAGAGAGAGAGAGACAGAGACGACAAAACGAAACCACCTTTTTATTTCTTTATTCACTCGATGTTGACGGAATTTCGAGCGTTTTTTTTTTTAAATTTTGTTGTTTGCTGCTGCTGCGGCGTTCGGTGTCACTTTGTTTGACGATTCGCCATTCGAACGAAGGGCGAGAAGACAACGCGCGGGACAAAAGAGAGAGAGAGAGAGAGAACGAAGAGTTCAAATAAAACTAGTATAAATTTAATACTTTTATGAAATAATAAAAATTAAAGAATTTTGTTTTGTTCTGGTTTCGGAGCGACGATTTGTGCCGATATCAATGCGATACACTCTCAACCATGACGAATACTGGATGAGTAATGCATTGATTGTGTGGCTGATCGATGTTCAACGCATTCAGATTCTATAGAGAGAAACATATCCAAAGCAAAAAAAAACCGTTTGAATGTTTCCGTCAGAGAGACCTGTTGAAGACACAGATAGACACACACACAGAGAGAGAGAGAGAATGATGGAGCAAAGTATATGATAAAGACAAAGAGCAGAGCCATGGCCAAAAGGCACCTATCAATTAAATTTATATTTTTATTAACTTAAGATGTTTAGGAATATTTATATGCAATGGCATATATGGCTTTACAGCGCGACAGTAAACACAAATGCATCACGCATTTTACACCCGCGTTCCAGTATGTGTTGAGGAGTTAGTTGTCAGGCCAACAATATTCGAAACCAATCGAACGGTGGAATAACAGAGAGAAAAACGAAGAAAAGAAGAGAGAAAGAAGAAGAGAAAAACGCAGCCACAAGAGATAACAGCAGGCTACAGAAGGAGCAAACAATACACGCATATAAGAAATATGAAGTAGTTGAACGTTTCGGTGTGTGATTGCCGTGTTTGCAATGTGTTTTTTTTTCTGCTGCTGCTGCTGCTTACATTATGTACAATGTGGTACACATCACGTCGTCACACTGGTTATGAGGCTCGACGAATTTTGTTTTTTCTTTTCTTGCTTTGTTTTTAAACTGAACTCTAGTCAACTCGTTCAGCCCATTAATACTTCTTTTCGAATATATTCATTTATGTGATTTATTGCCTATAACCGCTGCATGAGCCCGCGCGACCTCCATACAACCACACACATACACGTGAAACACAACATTGTGAACACATCTGAACGGGATAAAATAAAAGCACAAAATAATTCGAAGTTTCTCAACAACGAAAATGTACGTACTCGAATGGGAAAAATATTGGGATGAAAGAACAAAAATAAATGCTCAATAAATGAAATAAGACAACGGCCAACGAATTAAAAAACGACGCGCGCATTACATTTGGCTATTTCATGTCATTTTTACCATATATACCAAATTGATTGGATTGGAAATGAGCGTCGTCGTTGTCGTTGTCGTTGTCGTTGTTTTTCATCCTCGCTTCTGAGCATCGGCCAAAGACAGAGCGAGAAAGAGCATATAAGATAACGAAACTAAATTCCAAAAGCCAATGATTTTAGAGTGATGGACTTTTATGTGTTATAAAACAAACGGTCGAACGAGAGATAATCAGACACCAGACTTGTCGATTTTAATTTGACGCAAGCACACCGTTCCACTGATTAAAATCAAAATGAAGTCCAATAAAAACAACAGTCCAGCCGAGATTCTATATTTGGGGTAAATGAAGTAAATGACTCTCCAAACGCGAATATAAACATAATTTCCAACGATCCAAGAGACATAGAAAGAGAGAGAGAGAGAGAATGAAAGGAGGCACACAGGGACATAGAGAGGACAAGAGAATTTTTATGCTTGCAACCGATGACGAACCACAAGGAATTTCAATGTTCATCATGTATATGTGATATGTGTGAAAAATTTGTCTAATTTTGATGAATTCCTTTGAATGATTTCATCCGTTTTCGATTCTCCTTGGAAGTGTTTTATTTTTCTTTCGAAGAGAGACATAATGAATAAAGTAGTGGACGGAATATCAGGTTTAACTCATAAAAACCGATTATTGGCTGAATTAGTTCCAAAGAATACATGATACATTTGGAAGCGCACACACAAGTATTGATAGATAGATATCACGAATACCACCGTAGAGTCGCTTCAACTGTTTTTTTTTCTATCTCTTTCGAAACATATTTTATTTAGAGAAGAAGAAGCAGATATATTCAGAGAGTGAAGCGAAAAAGGAGGAAAAAAATTGGTATTTATGATCACCCCCAATAAAATCGGGCTATCGCGCGATAAATGGATTCAATCACGTGCGCGCAAACGAGCGATTGAACGCAAAATGAACGAATCGATCGAGTCACTTAACACAAACACACATAGCACAAATTATATTATTCGATTTTTATGATGAGCGGCCAAAAAATAACTCACATTTTACCACGAACAGCAGCAGCACAATTCAGCGGAAGTACATATTCGACAACCAAAATTCGTCTCAAAAACGGTACGTGCATTTTCTTCTGCAATCATTTTTCTTCTTGACGTGCTACTTCACATTTTCGGTTGATGTAAAAAAAGCCGACGGCGCAGAAATGAAACAGAGAAACGGAATCAGCGATTCGAGGCGAGAAAGAGAGAGAGAGAGAGGGAGAGAAGAAAATGTTGAACAATCATTTAAATTCGGCGACTTCTTATCGAATGTGTGAAAAATAAAATATCGGAAAGTGAGCATAATCGCCGACACGTAATGCTAATAACTATATTATGCGTTATAATTTGGTGTGAATGGTTTTTTGGAAGCGAGCTAAGCGACGACGACGACGATGATGATGACAAAAGCACGTTTTTTCGATCTCTCTCATTTTGTGTGTGTGTCGGTTATCAAGATAAATGTTTATTTTAATGGCAAATATCTTCAGCAATAAGATAATTCCATTATCCATTTTGTGGCCACGTCGATCGAACAATCCATTCCGATTAAATGTTATTAATTAATCATTTCGAAATGTGGCAACATATTTCAATGAAAGCATCAACAATATTCTGACTAATGGCTGCGGTCCGCGATTGAAAATCCATAAATTTTGTTGTGTATTTACAAACGGCATCAAGAAAATGCCAGCGCTCTCTAACTCTCTGACTCGGAAAGATTTCCACTCACTTCCCCTTCCCGCACTCTCATTCATCTCTATATTAAACGTCATGGAATTGTCCAACCTATATATGTGACATATTTCAACTTAAGAAACGTCCGCATCATGAAAATTGCAATGTGAAATGAAATCTACTATTGGAATCGGTGGTTTTGTGACTACAAAACCACTTGAAGATTACTCATACACGCACCGCAAACCGAAAATTTGGTTAAGATTGTTGGCTTTCGCAAGTCGTTTTCGTTTTCCTCCCCCAATTGGGTCATGCTGCACAAATTAACCCTTTGACGACCAAAACTGAACGGCTGGGAATTTTGCAATTCTGATTGCAGATTCGTGCACAGCGACCCCAAAAATATTAGCAAAAGTGTTATCAAAAATTAATTTTTTTAATTGCAAATATGAAAAAAATGATGGGACATATGTGTCCCATTGGTCGGTAAAGCTAACTATTTACCTTTATTTTTCTATGAAAAAAACATGTCTCCCATAAGAACTACGTGTAAAATCTTTTCCATTTTTTAAATTTATAGAATCGTTTTAAACCAAAAATGGTTTGAATCATGCTTTGTTGTGCCCATTTAATCACGAATTTAACGATCTTTTTGTAAATTTGTGTGTTTCGAAATTCGCAAAAAGTGGTTGAAATACAGGGAAATCAGTGGTAATTATTTACCTTTACCGACCAATGGGACACATATGTCCCATCACGCCAAAAGCAATAAAAATTTGAAACAAAATTTTTTGTAGAAAAGGCGATTATCCTTAGAAAGTAACAGACACTCCGTACAACATTTCCAATTTTCAGCTTTAAAAGTTGTACCCTTCAAATTATATAGGGTTTGGCGGAATTTGAAAAAAAAGTTAAGATTTTTCGACTTTGAAGTGTTCTATTTGAGCACAGTGATGTAAAATATCCAATATTATGGTACTTTCTGGTAGCTACATTCATTCTCTTTCAAAAGAAACCAATTTTATCGAAATCGGTCTAAAAATGTGGAAATTATTGACGAAAAACAAAATGGGACATATGTGTCCCAAAGGTCGTCAAAGGGTTAATACGCATAAACACACACACACAAAACTATTCCATAATAATCCGAAATGTGGTCGAAAAGTTTATTTACTGAAAAATAAGAAAAGCCTCAACATCAGGGGCAGTAATGATTCGATGTGCTGAACTGCAGCATTGACTGTGTGTAACACACATTCCGCATCCGTTTTTCATCATTACACAGTCATTCCGAAAATCTCACACCAAAACGTGCGACACAACGATCAAAATCCACCGCTGTGTGCATACAGTGCGGAAAATCTGTAGGGTACAAAAACATTATCGATACTTTTCAACAATTTTGCGTTATCATTCAATTTTATTGGATACTGTACTGCTATGGTAACAACAATGCATACGAAACGAGCTGCAAAATGTAGTTTCAATTCAATTCACACGTTGAACGGATGCACGCAAATCAATAAATCATAAAATTTGCCCAAATCGATTGCTCCAAAGTACGTACGCCAACGATACCCTGATACACTCTCTAACTCTTGGTGTCAACACGCGATGCTTCCATTCGAGACAGTTGCTACCGTCGCTACTGCTGCTGTGATTTTCTGCCGCAACTAAATGCACAATTTGCACCATCTTCATACACGCAATTTGATTGAATTTTTGGGCCCATTTAAACTATCTACTGGCTGGAGATTGATGTTCACACCACACCGTCGAAACATTTTATGTATGCACATTTGGCAGCGTGACACACAGTCGAGCACGGTGTGGTGTGGATTCGGTGGAAAATCCAATCATTAAACTCTCTGATCAAATGAAAATTCAACACTGCCCTTTTCCAAAAGCAGCTTTCAATCAGGGAAATTACACCTACTTTATGGACAGGGTACACCGTTCGTTCCGCTAAAAGGACGAATTGCATACGAAATGAATAAATCACAACGAGATGGTGCAATTTCAACTTTTCCTCTCCGTTGATTTTCATCACTTTTACATGGCACACATGACTTTTTCATGTTTTTTTTCGTATTTGTTGTTTTGTTTTCGCTTGATTTTCAATTTATAAACTACAAATACCACCGTTCGACTGGATCATCGCTTTGGCGCATTCAAATATCGTAGTCTAGAATCGTATTTCGGGTGACCGACGGCATGTAATGTGTAACCATTGCCTATATACTGAAAATCAAACGAGATTCTACATTAGGTATGCGATGCGAGCCAAAGTTTTGTTCGGCACTGAATCGATAAATATATCAATGTGTTATTTGATTTGTCGTGTGTGTGTGATTGCAGCCAATTTGATTGTAGAAATAGTTTTCCACCCACATTTGATGTGCATGTGACCAAGTTATTTTTGCTGTTTGACTCGTTTGGCGTAATTGTAATTGAATTGCTGCGAAACGAGGTGATAACACAAATATCGCGTGTGCCCTCAAATCGACAGAAATCATGTCAAATCAGCGTCATTTTACCCGTTTTCAAAACGGGAAATGACCACAAAAGCGGAAATTTTGATGTGGTTTCACCAACATGATCTCGGTCATCATTTTAGATCTATCTCGAATAAACCGTATTATCCAAACAAGTCAAATGATGGATGAATCTCTTCTCGATCTTAACGGTCACATCGAAATGTCAAATCTCGTAATTAACACCATTGTTCCCTGTTTCTTTCTGTGTTTTCGAAATAAAGTTTGTAATAATATTAGAAAAAAAAAATCAAAATTCAAATTTGACGCGCTTTATGGTACACGTTTCAAGCAGCTTCTACGAAATAGATAGCAACAACGAGAGAGAACTAGAAAAAAAACCACATAGTCCATGGCAAAGTAAAGAAAACCGATCTGAAACACATTTATTCGGCGACATTAATCCACTACTTGTACAATAAAATGGCCCGTATAATGGCTTCATTTTGAAATGCGATAAAAATCGAATTCGACGCAGCAGCAGCAGCAGCAGCAAAATAAATATCAGAAGAATACAAAAACGGATCGCTCTTTTTACAACCCATTTTTATCGATTGGATTTTATGCTAACCGTTCAATTAAGTGTATTTTATTTTATTCGATACCTTCTTCGGTAAATATTTTTTTTTATACACTAACATTTTGAAAACTGAAAAAGAGAGCCGCTTGAAAACGGGGCAAAAAGAAAGAGCTGTGAGCGAAAGAGATATGGAAAAAGAACGCGGTTTCATACAAAATGGATGAAATGGCTCATGCTTAGCGAGTGGCTGAACATGATTTTTGCATTTTTAAGCGTTGAATGGACCAATGATGATAAAAATTATCTCGTGAAAAATGTTTTATGTGCAGGATTTCATCCCATTAACTGACGGAAGGACAAATAAAAGTTGATGTCATACCGTCTTCGTCGCCGCCGCGCTGATTCGGCCATCAAAGCCGATCGGGCAACGTCGTAGTACTAATTTTTAAGAACTGATTTTCAGTAGTTCTTTAAGTAATATTTTATGTCAAGTATCAAAATGGCCACCGCGAATAAACCTTTCACAAAGGATTACGCACAACATTTTATGTGCCGAATTTCAATTTCTTTTTCCCTTTCGCCGTTGATCACAAAGCGTACCGCAGCTGCTGTACACCATTTTCAATATGGCTTCAACTCATTCTCCACACCAAACACGCCATACACCGCAATAAACATCATCTATCATTTTAGGTGAAAAAAAAAACAAACACACATACAGGACAATAAGCCATCCCCAAAATGCCATAGAAAAATAGGCGACAAAAATCCATTCGTTGTACAATTTTACGCTAGATTCGTGTCGTCGTCGTTGTTGGTTGTGTTTTTTTTGCTGGTTTTCAATTGTTGCGGTCATAAATAAATAATCAAAACAAATAAAAATCTGGGAAAAGTGGCAATTTGCAATTTGTTTTCATACAAACAATATGCAAGCGCATCGAATTCGATATGGCTTTTATCAGTCCCTCAGTTTTTGACAGAGGAAAAAAGCAATCACACAACGATAAACGACAAACACTCAACTGGTTTGAATGCGGTTGAAACATTTATCGAGATGCTCTTCGTTCGTTACACTTAAGCAAAATTCGGCATAATATTTGAGTGTGTATCTTAAATGGTCTCTCTCTCTCTCTCTCTCTCTCTCTCTCTCTCTCTCTCTCTCACACACACACTCTACACATAATTTGATTTATTAATATTTTCGTCTTCTCAATGTGCACGCGTCGCTTGAGACACTGGATTATTTTTCATTTAAAAATTGAAACTGGAACAAATCGCCAAAAATAAACAACAATTATTTTGATGACAAAAACATGGCTTGAACAATACCAACAGGCAGCGCAATTGTGTAGCCACAAAATGTGTGTTTTTCTGTGACGAATTGAGCGATCCGAAGAGATAAGAGGCGTGGAAATTGGTTGAAAAAAGAAAGAATAGTTGGGATGAAGTACGTTAGAGGATATGGCAGAGATAATATTCGGAAAACATGAATGACTTCTCTAAAATGTATACAGAATAATACAGAATGATTCTTGAAATGACTTCTCAAAAGGCAAAGCAAAGAAAAAGAGAAAAGATGCAGAACAATTCGTTCGATTTGCTTCGAAAGAAGACACCAATTGTCTTACTTGTTCGAATGCCGCACTCACAATACAATTGTCACAGTATGCAACTGAGGAATGATATGCTTGACATTTGTTGTCTTGATGCCACAATCAATTGTGTTGAGAACATCAAAAATCGTTCAAAATAAATTGCGATTCATAATTGAATCAAACGAGTCACTCGTACAAGAGGAAACCGATTCAATGGATGCAAGACAGGGAAACATAGAGTTAGAGAGAGAGAGAGAGTTTGAGTGAAACGGAAGCAATTTGAGAGAGAAAAACATATATATGCAAATAGTGAAAAAGAAGCCGAAAAATGCCTGTGAAATAGAGTACAGCACGGAAAAATCCGAGAAATATATTCATATTTTACGATAAATTATACATGAGAATAATTTTATTACATTTCAACAACCCCTACTTAATCAATTATAATGGTTCGTGTTCGTGTAAAAGTCATTGTCATCTTTCTATCTAATAAAATAATATCTCCTGATGTGCTGAAATGGTGTATGGCATCGAGTACTTTTCCAGTGGTTGATAAACGCTGCCTGACATATAGAGAACGCAGGCATGCTGCGACAGAAGAGAGAGAAATAGAAAATTGGAATGAAGAATCACAAACACACAATTCATGGCCAAATAATAGATATGATACATATATAATGTACGGTTAAGTAGCAGGAAAATAACGAGGCAGCAAAAGGCAGCAAGGGCAATAATGTGCATGAACGCACATTGCACACCAGTCACATTTAATGCGAGTATTTAAACATCAACAAATGCAAGCGTACATTTCGGTGACAACGCGATTTATATGGAAGAGAGGGAGACACACAGAGAGAGAGAGAAGCAAGAGCCCAACCGATTTATATTGTGTTGAGAGCCGCCCGTGTGACTGCAACAACCATATATCGCATTTATATGGTTGAGCGAAAAAAAGGAACACAAGTTCGCAAGAACGAACGATATATATTTTATAATATTTATACAAAGAGACAGATAAGCATTCATAATTCAATTACATGATTTTTAATACATCTTTTCCACTTAATACACAAAAATGTACAAGCGCACGCACTTACCGACGACAACAACAACAACAACAACGACAACGACGACGACGACATCGACGACCCGAACAACAGCAGAAAATTACAATGAAAACAACGATGTGGTGAAATCAAAGCGACAGCGTCCCGAACAATACGACACACAAAACGTGTACAACAATCTCATTGTGGCTTTTAACACTCTTCCTTTTCACCGGTGGCTGAAAAGTGCCGAACAAACAAAGTGAAACAAGAAAACAAGGCTTACACACATACACGTAGTGAGGATGGAATGAGAAAGAAGAGAGTGAAAAAAGAACGCTGTGAAGAGAGTGTGTGCTTGTAACGGGATGTGCCCATGATTATCGCTTGAAATCGATGGCAAAATGAATGGAAAATTTAACCAAAGAAAAAAGAGAATTAAGCCGTATGACAATGCAACATAAACAACGATACACATACATACACTACTCTAATAACAAACAAAAAGCAATGAACAGTAAAATACTCGTTCTCTCACTTTTCCCATTGACACATTGGCAACTGAAGTCAACATTAATTTTACGCATCCTTTGATGACAATTACATGATTGAGGGAAACAACTCGAACGTATAAATTAAACGAGCTCATTGATAGACACATATCGTTATAACGGCACAACACATACACACTCTCTATCTCTCACATTCGGCTTACATTCATGCAATTTTTCATTTAGTTTTGTACGATTTTACCACCTTTTTTGTCGCTTGTCCTTGTTGTGAATGCCGAGAAGTGTAATCATTGTCTGATTTCGTTGCAATTGTTGTTTAACAGTGGAACTATCGATATACACAGCAGCAGCAGCAGCACAACCGACACAAAAGCAATGCAAACCAACAACGATTACTAATATAACTAGTACAATGGAATGGAGTGTGCACGAGGCTTTATAAATGGCAAATTGTGTTGTGAAATTTACAAACCAATTGTTGACCAATTTTCCATTTTTCACCGATTTTGGACACTGTGCTTGCCTAAGATCCTTTGTTATTTGTCGTCTTTTTTTCGACCTTCTTTTTAGCAAAAAAAATTTCTCTCTCTCTTTTCTCTCGAGACAAATCGATGGTTTTCAATACGATAAAACATCAAAACAACCGCAAACGGCCACCTTTTCTCCACTCAATGCCGCCAATCTCTTTTCGATTATCATGGAAATGACTTGTGAACAGCGCACGAGACAAATGACTTTGCGGATGAATGACTTTATAGTGAATACATTTGAAAATCACAAACGGAACAATTCGAGCATCGGTTGAACCAACCAATTTAACAAATCAATTCGATAATTGCTCGGAATAAACCAATTGACTGAATAATATACCATTTTTCAAGAATTTATTTCATCGCTGTTTATTTGAAATTAGATTGTATGGATTTTTTTTCGGATCTAATAGCTTTAATTAGCATTTTTTTGTGTATGGAATCGAATGCTTGGTATAAAATGGGTAGGAATTATTGCAAATCCGCTTGGAACCACAAACATTTTAAAGTAATCGGGTTTAATTGTTGAAATGTGAAAAATCCATTAAAATTTCGGTTAGACCATTCACAAATTCCATGCGTGACTCATTCTAATTGGTTTCCGACATTCAAAATTTCAACGCCTCCGGTTCCGACTTGGAAAAAAAAAACTGAAGGTAAACATCCCGGAAAAAAATAGAAATGGTTTTTCGAACACACATGAATTTTTTTCCAGTTTGCCCAAACAAATCCACTTTGAAAAGAAGAAGAGAAAAAAAATGTCGAAATCTATCCCATTTATGGCCATAATTTGTTTGAGAGACCAAATAACAATAAACTACTTAAGGATTTTCGACATTTTGATTTAATTATTACCTAAACAAAGGCTCCCAAAGTCAACATAAATGGATATTAATTTGTTTGAAACAAGGAGCATAGAAACAAAAGGCACATTTCTAGGCCAAAACGGTGGGCAAATCGAAGGGCCAAACAAGTTGCTTTATTTCTGGCGCGTTTTCTTTATTCTCTCATATGTATTTGAAGTAAACAAGGCGAAGGCGAACGCACACACATTTTTTTCTGTTCATTTCGAGAGCAGCAAAAAAACATACAAGTGATGTAAGTGTCGAATGTTGTCTTTTTTTTCCATGCCGTCGTATGGGTCATGTAATAAAGTTATGTAAACAACATTAAAATCTATTCAAATATCAATCGGAATGTGCCGCACTCACGATCTCTCGCTCCTTCTCTATCTCTGTGTCTGCAGTTCAGCTGTTGTTTTTTTTCGTAAACCTCTTTGTTTTCCTGAAAGATGTTATTCTGTGTTGTTTTTTTCCTTCTCTGTTTCTACTTGTCTTGTGCTCCGTTTCGTTGCGAATACCTAATCCGTTCGAGGAGAGATAGAGTTTGTTTTGGCTCGTCAAGAGTAGACACAAATGAAATGCACAAAAAAATACACACAGTCCAAATGTTTATTGTCTTAGTATTTCTTTTCTGTCGTCGTCGACGTCTTTGCAATTTGTGTGTGCGACGTTTGAACGAAGTGTGGGCTATGGATGCGTACGTCCGAGTGAGTATCATCATCATCATCGACATCATTTATGTATACAAATTATGTGCACACTTATCACCATCACTGTGAAGATTGCATTCATTTGGCACAAACATAAACGGAGAATGTGCACTGCCGAAATGAATGAAAAAAAGAAACGCAAAGCAAAAGAGGGAAGAAAAAAAAAGGTTCCAATCCGCGCGATGAAAGACGATTGAAGGAAAATGAAAAGAGAAACGATTGCGATGCATCGCATAAAAATTGCACATCGAAAATTCGATCGAACGGCGGCTGCATATAAATGCAAGCTGGCTGGCCTGAAACGTAGGCCAAAATCGCAATAATTCATGCGTATTTTTCGTGATGTCGCTTTGTTAAACAAACAGCCAATCGATCGGAGTCTCTCTTCAGTTGATTTGGAAGTTTGTGAAGAGTTCTTTAACATACATGAGAATGACCAAAAGACATCATTCGTCTCGAAATCCAAGCTCTCTCTCTCTCTCTCTCTCTCTCTCTCTCTCTCTCTCTTTCAATATATCCTGCGCGGCTCACTTCAACTCTCTGGTAATTTAAATGAAACACTCTTTTGTTATGTTTAGCACACATTTGTTTTTATTTCTGCTGTAACGCTGTTGTTCGGTTGTTTGCTCTGGCGAATGGAGCGAATGAAACAAAGAAGAGAGAACGGTAGCCGCCGGAAGAAGTGATTGAAAGAATCATCGTCTTCGTCAGGTTCATTTAAACACACACTTTTCAGATGCAAACATTAACAAAAAATGTAATCTTTGATGCTGATACATTATAAAATTGGATCGTTTCTCGCCACTCAACAACGTCTCTCTTACCAAAAACACAGAAAAGAAAGAGAAAAAAAAAAGTGAGGCATTATGAAGATCGCACACGCATCAGCAATCGACACACAAAAAATGCATGTTTTCCCGATGTGTAAATTGATAAAATGTTCAAGTTTTTGAGTGTCGGTCTGATTGCAGACCATTTTTTTCCCTTTCTTCTCCAACTCATTCCGATGAAATCAAAGGAATGGGAAAAGGTTTCACTTAAAAAAAAGAGATCACACACGTTTTACATGTTCGAAATTACCATAGCCTAAGGAAATATACTAAAATCAACATTTTTTCTCTCTACTTCGGAAATGTGCTAAAACACTTTTCGATGTTACGCGCGAGATAGTTGCCTTTTCGTGTGTTTTTTTTATTCCACGTTCGATTTTTCCATAGTTTGATTTTTGAAGCGATTTCGGTTCAACGATGTTCTGTTCAGTAAAGTCCGATTGATGATGATGCGATAATTACGCTTATTGACCTATAAACTCATCGGTTGCGGTTGGCAGCCGAATGTTTTAAATCCATTTACAGTTCGCACCCATCATCGAAAACCGAAAAATTTAGACGTTTTATTGTAGATCAAATTATGGCCAGACCAAAGATTCCTTCGACTGATACGTATGCGCAGATCGTCTCCATCTCTCTTTACACTTCTCGTATCATATACACAGCGCACATATTTCAGTATGTGAATTCCTTTTTGTTTGTTTGATGCTCTCGGGTGTGTGTGTGTGTGTGTGTGTGCATGTATTTGTGCATTTGTTGTGTCTGTCTCCAGTCGCATCGCAAACAATCGATTCATAAAACAACAACAAAACATATAGTGTCTAGTCAATGAGCAATAAAATGAACCACAAACAAAACATATTTTTCGACTACTTCGGTTCGATTGCCTGAAATTCGATTTTCGGCCAGGTTTTTTTTTGCCCTTCGTTCGATCGTTTTTTTTTACTTCGGCCAAACATTTCAAATGTACGTAATCAAGTCCGAAAATGGATGAATATCGAATAACTCGGATGTCAAATTAAGAAAACAACTCGAACCCGTGTCAAATTAGTACGTTTTGATTCGTGGCTCAAGCAATTGCAACATTTGATTACGTGAACACCAAAATCAAACCGAATATTCGCCGTGTGCAAAGTAATTGCAAAGCATTGAGTGAGTAGTTTTCGGTTGACAAAGCGAAATTGCGCAAATCGTATTCCGTATCGCGTACAAACTAAGAAGATTCTGGATCGATATACACGAGAAAGAAAAAAAACATTCCGTGAGTTATGTATGTGTGATTTGCTTGTGTGCTGTCGACGGTTCGTTCTGCGTTCTGGTCTAGGGGATAGACAAAAGATCTGAGATACGTTCGTTTTTCAAAATACTTAATTGATTTTGTGTAGAGGTGTTCAGATTCGTGAAGATTCATTGAGATTTGAAGGGATTTGAAAAGATTTGTAAAAATCTTACTGATTTGTTTGACCTTCTTGACAAGTCAGCCATTTTGATTTGAGAAGATTCATAAGGATTCATAGAGATTCAAAAGTATTTGGATTTGCTCGAGATTTGAGATTCCTATAGATTTGAAAAGATCTAAAAAGATTCAAGTTTTAAATGTTGTGTCTACCCCCTAGGTTCTGGTTCATCTTTTTTGCTCTCTTTCTTTTTTTTCTCTCTGTCGTCTCTGTTCTTCTTCGGGTAAGTTGAATTTCTCTCCCTGGAAAATGCGAAAAAAAAATAAAATGTACAAAAATGCGCGCACACATAAAATACTCAAATGCGAATGTTCTTTTTTTCTCCTTTCATTCGGCTGCAATATATGCTAAAAGCGATGGACTCTCTTTTTCTCTGGGCTTCATGCCATTGACAATGCATAATTCTTCTTCCAACTTTATCGTAGTCGATTCGCGTCCGAAAAAAAAACGCCGAACAACAACGGATCGAAGCGTTCTTTTTGCTCACTCCACGAGTTTCGATTCTTTGTGACTGTTTCAATTGTTGTGTATGTGTTTAACGCGTTAAAAAAAAATTGCCGAGAGTTCCAAATGCCCATTTCGGTACAGAGAGAGAGAGAGAAAGCAAAACGAGGTGGTGTTGTAGCATGGTGCTGATGCACCATCTTGTTGAAGAAAAAAAATGGAAACACAAAGTCTATTCAATGCAAATTCTACAGCAGCAAATTTAACAATAAAACGCATCAATAACGCAACACACAAAACCATTCCATATCAAACACAGCACATTTTCACCGTCTTTTTATTCTTCTTCTTCTTCTTTTATTATTACTTGTACGGGAATGGGCCTTGCATAACACGAGCGATCTCTTTCGTTGTTGTTGTTGTTGTTGTTTGTTTTAGCATTATTCAAAAAATAATAAAACCGCTACCGATAAATAAAAATGCAACAAATTTCAATGAGCCGCGCGCGTTCGTATACACACAATTCATGCCTCTTGACTAAAATTCTAATCGTAATCACACATACACACAAACACTCTGGATGGAATGCTATTTTGCACGATTCTCGATCTCGTTTCGAATATGCCAAATGATTTGCACAATCGATTCAAAGGTGGAAACCGATCGACAAGAATTTCCCTTTTTTTTCAAACAATTTTTATCATCTTGGAATGAAAGAAAAAACAACAACAGATTTCCATATGATCAGAAAGAAAATTGTAACTCTAGACAAGAACTTCACCCGGCCCTTGTTCATTTCTGCATAATTCCGTAATAAAACGAATAAAATCGATCAGAAGATAGTCAGTTGGGGCCGGCCAGAAAATTGTTCATCCATAAGTCGTCTATTTATCAAATCAAACACCAAAAGCTGTCAACCAGTCCTTCGGCGAAAAAAGTTGCCATTTTCTGCCATGGATTGATGGACTTTTTGATCTTGACATCCATGTACGAAACGTAAATTTATTGGTTTGTCTTTTCAATCGATTCAATCGAATGTGCAACTGAAATTCACGATTAAATTTGAATAAAGTGAAGAGAAAAAGAAAGGGAAGCAAATGTACGGTGAGAAGCAAATCACTACATCAAAACCAATGTTTTATAATGTCAATGTGTCGTTCCATTCGTCAATCAGCTAAAAGGTGTGTGTGTTCGTATGAAATAGAAATGGGTTCCTGGGAAATCACATTTAGCGCGCACTCTCGCTCGTTGAACTTTCAACGCTTAACCCATTATCACATTTCGGTTCCTAAAGTAACCAGATACGCCAGACGCTATAGCTATGAAACCACTGAATATTTTTACATTCTTGTTTGGAAACAAATGTAGGGAAATGAACTAGCTTTCATTTGATACTTTACAGGCTACAATCGGCTGGCTGAATGGAAAGTTTTTTCTGTTCATGTATTGCTGTAAAAAAATTGCGAAATTGTAGCAGAATTCCATATTTTTCTTCCTCTTATCTTGTGGGTTTGTTCATTCTTTTCAATTGTCAAACTAGGACTCGTAGGACAAAAACACATCAATTTAACTTTCTGCATCATTAATTTTATGAAATTTAATTTTTTCAAGCTTTTATAGTTATTTGACACTTTTGACTCTTTTCCGATTTTCTCGACAAATAAGCAATTTTTCAAAAATCTAAGTATGAGGTCTTTCTCTATTTATCATGGCACAAAACATATATCAAAATGATTCAAAAACAAAAAATTGTGCATCAAAGGGTTAAAATGATACACGCTGTGGCGTTATATCAAGTGTGGGGGGATGGGAGAAAAGTGATGCAAATGAAAACCGGGTGATTGAAATCAAGTGGAAATGAATATCATGGCCTAAAATCAGAGAACCATTTGCATATGCCAGTACATCGAATTCGAGAAAAATCTGGTAATTTTATTCCAAATTTCATTCAAAACATAAACTGGATGAAATTTACATTTGTTTCATTTGAAATGTGTGAAAATGGCCATTGTAATTGTGAAACGAATGAGAATGAGATGATTTGAGTGCAATGTGTAGTGAATACCTCTGTTGAAAGTGCATTTTGTGTGTGCTGCATCATGGGAGACAGTCGGTGAGAGCAATTGCGCGAGAGAGAGCGAGTGATAAAAAGCAAAAAAAGTAAGAAAAAGATTGACAAGAAAGAGCATTTTCTGAGCCAAACAGTGAGCGCAAGCCACCTTACATAATATGAACCGAAAAAAAGCAAGTTGACAACTCTTTTTAAAGGCATTCCGCATATTTTTGCTGCGACACTTCGACGACCTCTTGTACGATTAGATAGTGTTTTGTTGCGCGCCAGGGATTTGAACATGATTGTTGTTCTGATTGTGATAACGATTAATTTAGCGATGGTGTTGAGTTGAACGATTGATTTTTGCAGTGTGCGCACAGTGCAGAATGACTACATGTGGCATTTAAATGATGATCGCGAGCGCAAATGTGTTGTGCCGTGTGATATTTGTGCTTTTGTTTCTGTTCAGAGAGCCCCATTTTGCTCTGTAAGTTATTAATCAGACGGGCCATTATTTATCGAATGGCATTGCAATGAAAAATGGATATGATCGGCTGTAATCCAGTCGACACATTCATCAGGAGTGTTAGTTGTCGTTTAGATCAATTTACACTTGATCGTGTGCAATGTGTGTTTTTTTTTGCTTGCTTGTTCGCGACGTTGCTGCTGCAGTCGTCGTCGTTGTTTCTATTTGGTGATTGCATATAAATTTTATGGCCAACAGAGTGAGAGAGAGAGAGAGAGATCCGTGGAAATAAAGCGGTTTACAACGAATGAGAATATGCAGCAGCAATTACAGTCCAGTGTGTGTATCATTACAAAAGCGAAACAAACACGCGTCCGCCAGTCGATATATTGGTAGTCAGTCGATAGTCGATAACAAACTAAATCTTATTAACGTTTTCTACTAAACGTTCGCGATAAATGACTTAAATAAATAAAATTAATGCGAATAAAATTTTATTACAAGCTAGCAAAAAACGGGCCGATGTACACAGCACCTCAGAACGTAACAACAACGAGCAAAAGACAAGAAGAAGAATAGGGCAAAAAAATGAATAGATGATTTTCCATCGAGAGCTACTGCGATGCAATGGCAGACGGAATGACGAAACGACACTATGATCATGATCGTGTTCGCACTACGTGAATATGCTGCAGTTTCCCTCTGCTTAATATTGGCATCAAGAGAATGAGAGAGAGAGAGAGAGAGAGAGAGACGCAGCACATCCAGTAGCTATGGCACGACTCTTAAATTGAGACATGTTATGATCATTAATGTTCATTTCGGTTTATTTATTTATCTTATCCGCGTGGTTTTCCCTCCAGTCCTTGTCTCATTCGCCCTCTCACACAACCTGATTTCGCCTCATCATCTCATAGGTCTTGAGTAAACAACATCGTTGGTTTCAACGACAAACTTCAATTCAATTTTTGCTGTAGTGAAGGTCGCAAGATGAGATGATCTGCGATTGTTCTTTATATTTTTGCAATTACTTGATTTTCGATTATCGTTTTGCTTACCTCTCCAGTCGCCAGAGAGAGAGAGAGAGAGAGAGAAAGAGAGAAACCATTGTTGAAGCGGTCGATTCCACTCTCTCGCGTTGGTTCGATGGTAACCGAAAACGGTTTGACCACAACAACGGATAAACAGATGAATTAAAAATTAAAATGATGGAAATATCAAGAAATCCACGGACACGACAGATTTTGAAATGTGCAACCAAGTGCTGTTGTGAGTGTGCGATTGACCGACGGATCGATCGATCGGTTTTCATTGCGCATTTTGGTTCATGAATTAATGCACTTGCAGATATCAATGTTCCAGTTCTTATCTTTATTTTCTTCATCATCGGATTGAACTGTTTTGTCGACGAAGACGACGTGGACGAGTGCGAGTCGCGCTTGTCTGCATTGGCGATAGAAAGGTAACGGCAATCGACAAAGCGATCGTCTTCTTGTCAACAGATCACATCATGCGATCGGCTTTTTTAACTCAACTGTTCGTTTTTTTTTAGTTTGTTTCTCTTGTCTTCTTGTTGCTCCTTCACTGGATGTGATTAGTGAGGCAAACCGAAATAAATGCATATCAAAATATCATTCGCAACGATGACAAAAGACTAGTAGTCTCTATGAAAAGATCGAAAGAGAATGTGGAGTAGCACAGAAGGAACAGGAGGGAGAAAAAAAAACAGGCGCAGAGATCACGCGGCACACACAAATCAACTGTCATCATCGAAAAATATCAAAATGAAAAACTTGATCTCAGCTCAAAACAGACATAGCACATAATAACGCATGAAAATTCACGAGTGTTAGCTGTTGAACTTGAATAAATGCATAAGTGAACAGAGAGAGAGAGAGAGGACATTGTGCAAAACATGAATAAATGATACATAAAATAAGGTACGAAAAACGGTTGCGCTATTCAGGCAAAGCAATTCACAATGAGAAAAAAAAACACAACCAAACCACTACAAACCGAATCAAACGGCTTGAGGAAAACCAACGAGAACCACTGTAAATGCTAATGCATTCTATGCGCGCGCGGCACACACAACGATTCCAAAGATGATATGACAACAAAAGCAAACTCACCAAATACACGAGAGGAGAGAGAGTGAGGGAACAAAAAACGAAACTGCACCTCTGTTTCGAGTTTGCTTTTTTATTGTTATTATTCGATCTTCTGGCCAAACTTATCGACAACAACGACAACTTTGCAGCCATATTTTCCCTTTTCAGCTTCCGATTGCTGCACAAAACAACGAATTCTGTGACGATTCTCTCGATACATTTCGCACTATGTCGTTTTTGGTTGCTACACCTTTTTTTCCCGTCGCTCGTTGCACTCGCTCGCTTCATCTCCTTCGACATTGTGGTGATCAATGTGTAATGACGTGTGACGATCACGAAATGGCTACAACATTACAAACATGTGCTTTCGCCATACAAATCAACCCGGCCGAAAACTTCACAAACTTTCTTCCTTCATGTGATTACTTTGAAAGTTTATCAACATTGTGTGTATTTTTTCTGTCTTTCGCTGTTCGTCGTCAATGTTCATCGATCAATGCTGGAACTGGTTTATTCGCAACTGTTTTGTATTGATTTATAGCACGGTGTCTGAATGACAATAACAAGAGAGAAAAAAATTGTAATAATAAACGATAAAATGTGCATTTTGTATTGTTGCCAGCATAAAACTATCGAAAACAAGTGAGTGCACGGGATTTTGTAGCAAGCACAAAAGCAAAAAAAAAAAAGAGAATCGTATCAATTTTTGGTCGAATGGAACAACTAAGAGGAGCGAGAAAGAGATTGAACGACAAAAACGGGTGAAGAAGTAAAAGCAACAACAAAAAAACGGACGCAAAGGGAAAAACGCGATTGGTAAAATCCAAGGAAAAAGCGGCAAATGAAAATATGTTTCATTTTTGATCAGTTCGACTGATGTGTGTTATTGTTGCCGCCGAAAAATCTGTAACATTCCGCGCTGTTATGGTGTGTTTTTTTTTTTTGTTTGTTGCCATTGAGTGTGTGTTCATCATCGGTCGCTTCGTCATTTTATAAGTTGCTCGATTTTTGGATGTCTATATTTATAAATCTTATGAGAAGCGGCAAACCGATTGAACGATGTCAACAAACCGCGCGCAAAACTCCAACAAAAAACGTACACACAAATTATGAAAAGTGAAAGATAAAGCAAAAAAACTGCCGAAAACTCGGTGTATATCGCTGATATTGATCGAATGCAACAATCAAATCGAATGAACCAACGACGAGACATACACAACAACAAAAAAACATGAACACGTATAATACACACACTTGAAATCAAGTCAAACGAAAAATGCCAAATGCTTTTATGCCAATTGAATCAACAGGCAATCATCAAGCCATTCGCCGCGCCGCGCAACAATTTTCGGGCCAACACTTTTATTTTGTATGATCGCGCGCGGCAACGCGCAACAGACAACAGAATATCGCTGATTTCGATCGAATCGTTTTTGATGTGCACAGAATGCAGTTGATGTCGTGCAAAAAATTACAAATATTTTCGCAAGTATTTTTCGAGTGTAAATTAACGTGTCAACGGTGTGTATTAAATTAATTCATCTTTTTGGTTTTTCATCTTGTGCTGCCACATTTGCGTTGCACTTCAACATTCAATCATCGATATTTTGTTGGGTTGTTGCTGCGTATTTTCCTTTTGGAAGCGCGCACAAATAAGATAACATGCTAAAAATGCATGTGACGAATGGCTTGAGACACGACCTGGTACACCATTGCCGCAGTAGCAGAAGCAACAACAGTGGTAGCATCCGTCGCCGGATGAAATTCGCCAGTGCAAAATGTTTGGCATTCGAAAATTGTATCGCATTTATTATAAGAATGTGTGACTCTGACCACGAGAGGTGTTTGCATTTCTAACGAACAAACATTTTTCGACAAATTCTTGGTGCTCGCCGATTCTTGGTCGGTGTCGCGTTCGCGTTTCTGTAATTTGTTTGTCTTAATTTGAAAATGTGCGCGCATCCACATTCATTTATTATGGAAGTGATAGCACAGACCATTCGACGAATTCACGTGCATTCGACGTTTTGAACCGGCGACGGAATCATTGTGTATCAAGTGAAAAAATGCATTTGCAATGAATTTTAAATAAGCCCTACATTTCATTAGGGCTCGATGAAGTTAACATTCTTGGCACATCTTTTCGATTCCATTTCAATTCTGTTGCTTGCGCCCATGAGTGCTCTCCGTTTTTCTTGCTTTTGAAAACAGAGCTCATCCATTCCTTAGTTCATCATACTCTCTGAAATTCTCTCTGTCTCCCGTTGTGTGTGTATGTGTTTATTTCATTTTCCATTCTCATTTCGCATCACGTGTTAACGCACATCTTTTTTGTCTATTTTTATAATTACAGCTCCGAAAACAAATGGAGCAGAGCCGATAAACCTTCACATGGACACATCTGGTCATTCGTTATATCGTTTCCCATTTTACAATTCTTTTAAAAATTTCCATCAACATCAATCAGGTTAGTTATAGAATGTTTTTTTCTTTTCATTTTCGTTTGGTTTTACCTTTCATTTTTTTTAGTTAGCTGTTGTTGCGCGCGATTTTGTGTTGACGTTCAACGTTTAAATACGAATTTGTGTTAACAATTTTAACGTAGCTTTTGTTTTTTTTTTAATTATTTCTTATTATTTGATTTGTTTGTATCTTTTGTATTTAATACTTGAAGATATCCGAGGAGAGAACAAAAATCCGTTTTCTTTTCTGGAATCCATAATTTAAATTTTTTTGACGCATTTTGCGCAATTCGAAATGAGAACAGACACACAGACATTCCATATTGAGCGATGTGCTCGGAAATCTCAAAATCGGAGCCCTTTATTCGAAATAAGTTGTAAATGTGTACGCGCTAGAGACACATGGCTCTTGCTCCCTCTCTCTCATAATGCTCTCTATTTGCTTTGCATCGATATATTTCAGGCTGGATGCGAGTAATTTTCTAATCCTAAATTATTGCCGGTTGTTTGCTCGGTAATTTTTTTTTCTCTCTTCCTTCCACATTTGCACAGGCTAAACTTTAAAAATTCGTCTGCATCAACACAAAAAGTAGCATATGCAATAAAATATTTTATTGACTTTTTTGATTTAAAAAAATTTACAACTGAAAATGGTGTAGTTTTCAAGTCAAATGCACATGACACATGATTCAAGGGTATATTTCGTTTGTTTTTTTTTTCGTTTGTTTTTTTTTTTCGTTGCAACGACGTGACTTTGCAACACATTTATTTGCTCATAATAATTGTTGTTAGTTTTTTTTCTTAATTTTTTTTCTGTAGGGATTTAAAAAAAAAAATCTCTGCACCAACACCACAAATCATTGCATTTTATGATGCAATTGCGCAAACATGCGAAACAAAATGCTCGAAATTTCTCATGATCTCCTTCGACAACGACGACGATGACCTTCCGTTCAGGCATAAATCGACGAAACGTAATTGGATTCGATCACTTATTCGCAGTCGTCAATCGGCATGGAGGGAAAAAAAGGATGAAAGTGCATTTTCCAGCGCGGCATTGTAATTAGTTTACGTTTAACTTCAAACTGACATGCCTTTAAATATTATCATTAAATGCCGAAAAAAGGCCATATATATGTAAACGCTTTCGAATCATCCATAAAACCACAAACCACAATTAGTTTTCCATTAAAAAGTTTATGACGCGCCAGCACACCCATACAATCCATGCGCACACCAACGATTGTAGCCACTCTTGCCGTTGCCACCGCCGCAGCCACACGGTGGCAATACGTTTTATTTTTAACATTGTAATTTGTGCATGTAAAAATAGAAGAGTAATGTGCTGCCATCACTGCAGCAAAATGCACCGAGATGAAATGCCGTATGTCGAACGAAAAATTGGCCACAGACTGTGATTCATGGGCCATTTCGATTAGTTTGCAAGTTAACTACTTACTCAACTAATTTTAAACCATGGATGATGTTTTGAAAGAAAATTATGTACACACGAACAAAGAACGACACTTTTCGAGTGAAATTTTGATCGACTCCCAATTGGGTTGGAATTAAAGTTCAAATCGAAATTGTCTGTTCATTGGGCACAACCTTTCAAATATTCTCATTAATTAAAGACGGTTTTATTCATGTTTCGTGTAAAATACAGTTCTCGTGTACAAAGTCCAAATGAAGTACGAAACGGAATTAAAAGGGTTATAAATTTTACGATGATGAAGGTTCACACACACACACGACACACACACAAAATGCCAACGACAATGAACGATGAATCAGAGGGAGAAAAGAAAAATCGGAACTGAAAAGTTTCACTGAAACACTGGTTACATTATTCACTTCCTTATGGACTTGCAAGCGCATTTCTTTCGAATCTATCGACGAAAATTGCCGACAGCACACTATTTTCCATAGTCATAGAAGATTAAAATATATTGTCCTCCGTTTAAAATCGACATTTTTCAACGAGCCACTTTAGTTTCGGCACGCATGCAACCCTCTTCTGTTTCAGTGAACATCGAAAGCATTTCACCTCGAATGCAATAGACACTATTTATCACCGCGTGCCACTCTGCGCTAAATAGATCGAACACACACTTTCATAAGCAAAGATGGCAATAGAGAGAGGGAGAGGAATGGAGAGAGTTAGTAAATTGCGACACTTTTATTTATGGCCAAACGGTATTAACCACATCTGACGACATCTTTAATTCGCCGCTGATGTAACATCCAGCCATGTGTTAGTATCCAGATTCCATGAGAAAAATTAATTCCTGCTATGATTACGGCTGGTATGCATGAGCTCTGTGATGGAAATTTAGTCGGATGATTTTAGCAAGGTATTCTGATTCGGAACTAAAAATCGAAAACATGTGGACATTTCAAATTTTATTCAACATTTTCAATTGGCTTATGGTCATTTTCATTAATTTTTTTATCGTATTAAAAAGAATGTTCTATCAGTGAGATTTGAAATATTTCCATGCAATTTAATTGAAAAGAATATTGCACTTTTCAGTGCCGCGATTTGATTAGATTTTTCGTCTTATTTGTCTGTTTATTCAATGAAAATGACTGATTCTTCTACTTAAGACGGCATTTTCTTTCCAGAATTGAGACACAAAAGGGATCCAATCATTTGATCTAAATTGTTTGAGAAATAGAATGAAAATGCTTAACCTTACGATTATCAAATCCAAGTGGTTGGCAATGAGCGCCCACAGGCTTGTAAATCCATGACGATTAATATACTGACTATTGGCTATTACGGTTATAGTATCAGTGGAATCGTTGTCAATAAACAATTGCAGACACGTGCAATGAATAGGTGACTACTTTATCAGTGACGCAAGAAAAAAGAAAATCTAAGAAAGCGTCTAGTAGCCAGTCTAGTTGTATACCAGCATGATTCAATGGGGACAGCAAAATAAATTGGTGGCTTAGGAGCTGCTGATTATAACACCGACGCTAACGATTTTCTTGCCAAACGAAAACTGGAAGATGGTCAGGAAAGGGAGCCAACGTTAAAGTGAAAAGGACTGTGTTTGCATATTGATTCAGATAGTAGCTGCGGTTGGTGCATTATACACTCACACAAACAGAGGACCTACTGTATCTTTTCAAAAAAGCATGTGGTAAAGGCCGAGACAAAAAAAAAAGATATCCATTGTGGTCTGGTGTTATGTTGTTTTTTTTCTTTCGTAAATGCTTCATTTTATTGCTTGACTTGTACAAAAGAAAATGCGCTTGATTTTTATTTGACGCGGCAGGCAATTGCGAGCTCATCACATCGTTTTATAAAACTTAGCGGTAGATTACTTCAACGCTATTAATAATAAAAACGAGCTACTGGCAAAGAAAACACCAGCGTGAACAAAAAAATATCTATGTCTCTCTCTCCCTCCCTGGTTCTTCTCCTCATCTCTTCATTTTTTTTTTTTTGGCAACCACAAAGCGAACCATGAAGAGAGAGGAGAAAAAATGTTAAAGGGAATTTAAATTAAAGCAATATAAGAAGCCAAGCTGCTGAATTATTTTTTTTCTCTCTGAATGGTGGTGGTGGTCGCGCGTGTATAAAGTCGAAATCATATCGCATCCATTTCGAAAATGGATGAAACGGAATTGGAAAGAGATGGAGAACAAAGAGAAAAGAATACAGATAATGAAAAGATTAGAAAGCTGTTTTCAATGCAATTTAATTTTATCTGCTTAAAAATTGCGCCCGCCAATGAAAACCACGAAATTGAGCGAGAGCCCGAGAAGAGAGGGATCAACAATGTGAGCT
Source organism: Sitodiplosis mosellana (assembly GCF_009176505.1). NCBI lineage: Eukaryota > Metazoa > Arthropoda > Insecta > Diptera > Cecidomyiidae > Sitodiplosis > Sitodiplosis mosellana. The sequence continues at coordinate 3,645,345 of NW_022601438.1, read as the reverse complement.
CAATGCATACACAAACACACTGCTGTTGACGGCAAAAAATATGCAAAATGATTAACACTAGCGATGAAATCTAACAGTGAAATGAAAATGCCACAAGAATACACTCGAATTCGTTTGGTCGTGGTGAAGCGTGAAAGAAATACATTCCGAAATGGTTAACCTTCCCAAACGGTGCATACCGGCTCACTAAGTGAAATTGTAGTTCGCTTTTTGGCGCATTTTTTCTACGCAAACGACTTACATTCAGCATGTTTTACATTACTGCCACGGGGCCGGATTAACATCGAGTGGCAGATACTTCATACTTAGTATTTAATCCATGGTAAATCTCATTGAATGCGTTTGTTCAAGCAGATTTATTTCTCATACAAAACACAGAGAAGAAAAATTGAAAGAGAGAACTGCGACAGATCAGGAAGTTGTTGTATCGTGGAATCTTTTGTGAGAACAACAATCTCGTGTTGTCTTAAAAATAGTCTCATTCGATAGAAGTCTTGTTGGAATTGTTCAAATCGCTGTTGTTTATCAACATCGTTGGATCAATCGGATCGAAGTGTTTTAATTCGAAGTATTTTTCAAGTTGAAAGACAACGTTACCGTTGTATTGATGTCAACGTGTTATCGGTTTTCCCCCTTTTTGTCATTTGTTTCGAAATTAACGAGGAAGTTAAAAAAAAAAATGTGATCGAATCGTTTTTCATAAAACTGCCATTTATTGGCTGTTCTCTTGCATTCAAAATCTATTGATTGACTTGAGGGCAAATAAAATTGGAATACAAAGTATTTTTTCTTTACTCGTCATGTCTGCCAGTGTCTCAGTTTATTCTGATGAGAAAAAAAATAGTCGTTCATAAAGTCGACAGGTTGAATCGAAATTACGTTTTTATTGGCTTGTTCTGAACTGGTTACTGCATAAGTAAATAGCTTGATAATGATGTCTCTATTCGTTTTGCTCTCGATATTTTTTCTCGTCGTTGTTTTGAATGTTTAATTGAGCAAAATCTCATTGTGACACGTTGTCAAGCTCCAAACCAATTTAGATATATGGATGTATATATAAAAATCGAATACACTCATTCCGATCGTTTATTGGTCGCTGGCCTCAGTATGTCAAAAACTATATATATGAGCTGTATAACACTCAAACTCTCCATACATTGTATATTTTGAAAAAAAAAAAGAAGAGAAAAAATACAAATAAAAAAGAGCAACTGGCAACACCGAGAGCTCCTTTTGTGTGCTCTTGCTTCGATATCTCTGTCTCTCGTTATATCGTCTTTGTAACAATTTTACTGCGTAGTTTAAGGTGAAACAGTTAATATGCAATAAAATAAAAATCGAAATATTTTGTGCTCGGTTTGATTTTCGGCCAGTTCGACGCGGTGCGCTCATCTCGTTGTAAAAAAGTACAATTTGAATTTTATGAAATGGAACGATAAAAAAACATTTCGAATCATTTCGGCCTTCTGAACTGTTTCAAGTGCAGGCACGTCATCTTCTCGGTCATTTTTATCGCTTCTTTTCTTCGACTGACGTCGATTCATCAACACTCAACCGAAAGAATTCGTTTTCTTTCTTACCAACGAAGAACCATACTCTCTGGTTATGAACGAGAGCCGCATGAACTAACAAGAAGTGGACGCTGAGATGATGATGAAAAGAGCACATAAATTTTATTTTGAATCATAATCACATTAGGTAATATTTCACATCTGATTGATGTTTTTGCGGCCACCAAATGCTTGCTGCAAACTGTAACACATGCACCGCAAATACTTTGTGTCCATCCCCAGATCTGAAGCCCCGAATGATTTTCGTACCACTTTTTGCTCAACTTTCTTGTCAATAATTGCTCGAAATTAATTTTAACGACTTGTAAAGTAACAAAGTTGAAAACGAATAGCATCGTTATAACAACAATACAGTGTCCGTTCCGCATCAGCTATAAGCACCACACCATCACCAATTTTCGAAAGAAAACAAACTCCCTCTCTGTCTCTTTCGCTTTCTTGCCATATACAAATGCGTCATCAAAATCGGCCCGGCTACACAGCATATTATGCGACCGCAATGCAAAGCTAAACATTATCCCACACAAAACAACAACCGGCCAATATCTATCCTAATGTATTTTTAATAAGTTTTTAGTTTGGCTTTGCGCATATCGACACGCTTTGACAAAATGATTTATAATTCACCATTCGCCCCCCCTCCCCCTTCTCTCCACACGCCAACCATTTACCATCGAACCAACACGCAATTTTTAATAGCCTTTTCATTCGACAGTTCATTTACGTGTATAAGCATCGGCAGGCTTAATTAAACCATTTGTTAGCGCAATAACAGAAGAGGCTGCCTGAGCATTCAGCTATTTAACATTTAACTCTTTGACTTTCCCTAAAGTAGTTACCGATTTCTAAAGCTAATCCAAGGCAGCATGTTGAACGTATGACACTATTAATCACCGATTTACCACATTGCCCATACACACCAAACACAGCATCGTTTGAAAGAGAAATGACAAAAATTGTTTCGAAATTAATTTCGGAGAACTTTGAATGCGAAGAAATTTTTTTGTTGATTCCTTTTTTTCGTCTTGGTCAACTATTGGTTCTCTTCCAACAATTTAGATTTGTTGATTCGAAATTCGAAATTTTCATCTGAAAATAATTGAAATTCGAGTTAAAAACTTTCAAAGTATACATTTTTGTCCAGTAGGCAATATTAGTAACGCGAAACAATCGTCGAGGTGAAATTTCACAAAAAAAATGCAATAAATTAAGAAAATTCAATAAAAAAAAGTTGAATATGGAAAAAAAACCGCAAGAAAAACTCAAATCATCTAGAGTCACGGCATTTGGTTAAACGGACAGAACATCGTATGCTTCATTTAAGTTAATATGTGTGTTTAATGAGTGTCGCACACGGGGCGCGCGCTCCTACATATGTGCTGTTGAATGCAAGGAAAGGATTTTGTGTGTATGTGTGTTTTAATCATGAAAAAGAGTGTTACATTAATCAACCATAATTATTTGTAATGGATGTAATAAAGTTCTTGACACAAATCTGTATAAGCTGTGCACATTTTGTGCGTAATTTCGGCATGAACAGTTGTGTGTGTGTGTGTGTGTGTGTGTGTGTGTGTGTGTGTGTCATGTGTTTAGTTCGCTTACGCGCGGCTTGTTCATTTCACATATCCATTTGAGAGTGCTAGTGTTGAATAGCAAAAGTCTAGAGTCTTGATACGGTACATAAATATCGCATCATCTTGTTCGGCGATTCTATTGCCCCGTCAATGTGTACTTAGATCGTTGACACACTCCCTCCGTCACTTTCCTATTGAATTGGTAACATCGAAATAACCATCAACTTAAGTGTCATGTTTCCCCGCGCACTTTGACTATTTGCATTGTGGAATGAGTGGTGTTTACTGTTTACATTACACCAAACATTCAACCCTCGCATCTTCTGCGATCGCCTTGCTGCCACACACACACACACACGAGATCTCTCTCTCTCTCTCCCTCATCCCAACTGCTCTTGCCGATAAATTTCTTTACAAAGTGTTAAACAACTTTCTCTCTGTCGCTCACTCGAAAGCGGCACACACTTTGTCGTGTGCGCTAACGATGAGCTAAGACAAATGTTAACAATGGGCAACACAAGCCATTACACACATTTCAGTTGTTACGGCGACGGCGGCGTCTCTGGCAAATGATTTAGTTATGTGCGCGCTGTGTTTGTTTCGCGTCAAATTGAAAAATTTCTTTCTCTCCGAAAATTCTATTAGAATTAAATGATTCTAATTTGGTAGCCAATTTGGAAATGTGTGCGCGCCTACAACATACAGTAATTACTAAATTGCCTCTTGTTTTCATTCTTGTTTCTTTTTTCGCTCTTTAAGTCAAAAATGAAGCAAATGCGCGTGAAGAATTGTACCATTTGTAGTCACATAAATTTAAGACGATGCTAACCCGATCTTTTGAGATGGAAAGCAGCCACATCTTACTTTGGCTCTCGCTTTGGTATTTAGATTTTATTGGAAGTGAGAAAGC
>NW_022601438.1:3576758-3641280 GCF_009176505.1 Sitodiplosis mosellana | reverse complement strand
GCATCCCCTGCCTGTGTGTGTGGAACTCTTTCATTCCAGCAAAATCATTCATTAAGCTAGAAAGTGTAATTTCAATTTGAGCCATCATGTCATACAAAACAACAGCTTCGTCTCCCCCAGAAAAAAAAAACAAACACTCACAGTGTGTAGTGTACGTACTCACGCACGTGTACATTTGACGCGATTCGCGATACATAACAATGTAACCAAAATAGCATCACCACCATCCAGTGGGAATCGCCGGTCGAAATCTGTTCCGGTCGCGCGCGCTCTCCCTCTCTCACCGTCAGCACCAAATGACCAAACAAATATTTATTATTGTTAAATTGCCTGATGCATTCTAAATTGAATCGTATATACGTACATATTGGGTCCATCGGGCTTCGGCGATTTTAATTTAAATGTTTTCACTTCAACGCGCGTGCTGATGGCACATCACCGCAAACCCAAATTCGACATATACGGAAAAACGTAAATACATGTGTTTTGCCACACGATCCGCATCATTTTCGACATCAACGCAGTTTGATATATATATATATATATATATCCAATACACACATCGAGGCCAATTTGTTTCCATTTGAATCGCCTGCACCCGAAAATTGCAGCCGCGTACGCGAACATCAACAGTCCGAAGCAAAACCATTAAATATCATTGTTGCCACGATGTTTGCATTGTTTTGACTCGCACATCCACAATTTCGATTTGGTTGCTCTTGGTGTTTTTTTTTTCGCTCTTCTTTTCGTCAAACGTCGTAATGACCGATCTCTTTACGGCGTTCAGTACATAAATTTTCGATTTTAACAACCCGACAAACATTTTTCCACTCAAAGTGCTCTGAATTGAACGTTCATTTTTTCGTTTCAACGCCGCGAAAATAGATGTGATTCAATTTCGATGGCAACTCTTTCTCTTTTAAAAAAGTCGCCCTGATTCCGTTGCGTAGTAGCTTTTTGAGATTATTTCAATCACATTTTAAGCCGTAACGAATTGAAATGAACCCCGAATGCTGTTTAGCATAATTCAAATGCCAAGTGCGTAAATGATATTTCCACTTTTCCACATAATCCAAACCGTGCTTTGTATCAAATTGGAATAAAGGATGCTACAACTTTGAAAACATTCCAATTGGATTCGGGAGACACATTTATTGAGAGCAATATTTGTGTTAAATACCTTTCACAGTGATGCATTGTGGTGAAAACCCCCTGCTTTTTCGAATATCTCCCACTCATCGGTCGATGTCGTTGTCATTTTCTCATAATCATGGATTTTCACTTTATACTGTAATCGAAACTCCGAATGTCGTTAGCACACATTTTCAAGCGACATGCGGCAACAGAACAAAAAAACCCACTTCCCTTTTACAAATTGGAATTGACGGTGGGGAATGAGTCAGGTATTGATTACAAAGTCACACTCTCCCAACATGATCTCTCTCTCTCTCTCTCTGTCCCTCTCTTCCTCTCGCTTTATTTGCAATGAAAACTGGAAAATCGTTGCGATTCAATGTTGTTTTTTCCACCATATTTAGCCTAATTGGCCTCTGCTGGAGTGTCGCTTGATGTACATCAATACCTGTTTGCGTTTCATCAAGCAAACCAAATATGATTATTTTCAAAGAAAAATAAATGATATTGAGTTCCAAGAGAAAACACAGTTCTGTCGTTCTCATGATATTTTCATATGATAAGATATTGAAATATATATTTTTTTTTATAAAAAATCTTTATAAAAACCATTGATAAATCATCAATTTTTCTTCATCTCAAATCTAGCCATCAAGAAAGTAACAACAAGCATCGGAACACCACCGTCAAATTCATGCCCAGTTTGTGGCGTTCATTTATTATCAAATGAATTGGAGACACATTTTCTCGCCGAATTGGATCGATTGTATAAGCTTAGCTCTGGACCGGAGCGTCAACGCATCCGTGCCAGTTTTAATATGAATAGTGGAATGCATATGAATAATGGATTGATACAAGGACCTGACAGCCGGTGGGAGGTGAGATATAAATGATTAACACATTAACGTTTTACATTGAATTATACGGAAGGACGGGGAAAAAAATATCATTATCTGGCTCTGGAGAGTTCAAGACCATTAGATGAAAAAAAAGTTTGTTAAAATGAAAATTTTAGTAAACAAATAACAATTCAGCATGATGAATCGAGCATAGTCTTTGCATAAATTATCCTTGCATGTGAATCAGAAAACTTTGCATTGCTAATAACAAAATACATTTTGCTTTCAAATTGCAGACATTCCAGCGGATTCGTACAAATCGTCAAGGTCGTTTGCGTGCAAAGACCCGTAAGCGTAAGGGAGACTCGGAATCCGAGTACCCGGAGCATATTCGCAATTCGCAGTGTCAATCGTGTCCAGTGTGCCATGGGCGATTGCAACGCACACCAGAGGAAATTGCACAACACGTAGAGGACTGTTTACGAAAGGTAAGCAACTTTCATCAATTCCCATAATTCGATTCTCAAAGAAAGTTTAAAATTTGAACAACGCTTTTGAGACTTCAAAATTGTGCGTGTGTACATTTTAAATCAATATTTTTGCTATATCATACCAATAACAAGGATTTAAGATGTCAGTTCAACTTCTTAACATCGAAGTCTCACAGAGTGTTGTTCGGTTTGTATGGACAGGTTTCATCGTTCTTTTTTATTTCATCTCTTTCATGTCGAATTATGGAACTAATTTTGTTTATGTTAAATTTTATTTGAAATTGCAGAGTGGTCAGTCGCGATGCGAAGAAGAGGATGAAACCGTCGACGTCGAGAGCTATGGCGATGAGACGGCAAGCAGTGCAATGAATTTGGCTGCATCGCAGAATAATAATAACATCACAAAAATGGATACGATTCGGCCAACGATGCGACCAATGCCATTCACCAGTAGCAGCGCCAGTATGCCAACCGAAGACCATTTGATAACATCACGCAACAGTATTTGGCAACAGCACACCAAACATGCACAGCATCGACTGGGATCGAGTCCACCGAGCATGAGCGCACCCAGTCTAAGTCTAGTGAATTCAATGCCAGCCATGGGTTGTGGTCCACCGACCATGTTTCCATCCAGCAATGAATCGGGTGCAACACCGACCAGTAGCGATCAAATCAACGAATACGATCGAAGCGTCGAGTCACCAAATCGATTGATTGTCCAAGAACGAAACCGTATCGTCGATTTGCAGAAGACAAATAGCCGCGATTTAAAAAACGGTGCTGAAACAACGCAACACAACAACAACAACAATTGCGACAATGACAATGACGAAGAAGTCATTGTAACACATGATGAAGGCGAATGCCCGACTGCGAAAAAAATGCCATCAACGAAAGATCTGAAGCGCAACGATAAAAATAGGTACAATTCAAATTCAGATACTACTACTACTACCGTTGACAAATTCTTTAAAATTGTTCAACAACTTCTTCACTCTTACTACTATTCTAAAATAAATAAACAAAAACCCTACGCTTTTGTAGTGCGGAAGAGGCCGTATCATCGATGGAAATCGACTCGTCGGCTAACGATCTGACAAATCACAAAGCGCTGATAACATCGCCTGATTCGTACGTAAGCACAACCAACGAACCGACCGAACCAGCATCACGTGCCCAAGTATTGGAAGAGTTGCGCGCCCGAATACGCGAGCTCGAAGGATCACCGCTCAAGCTGCGAGGTCACGATGAGGAGTCACACTACAAATGCTACATATGTAAGGTTGGTTTTAGTCTTTTGAAAGAAAAAAAACACACACACACACACCGAAATTGCATTGCAACTAAATCGATTTTTAACGATTTTTTTTTTCTTTTCGACTTCTTTCCCGGTGTCTTTTCTTTTTTTGTTCGCTATAGGATTCTAAAAAGCCATGCCCACAGTGTAAGATTGTTACATCATCAAACGAGCTTCGAAAAATTCATGTTCAAAACTAAGTGAGACAAACGAATTCAACCGTAATTTTAAAGCAAGCTAAGCCAGTCTGCATCTAAGTATTGTTTTCTGCTTCTTTTTTGTAAGACGACGAGAAATGAGATGGTATTGATATCAACTAACATCAAGGAATTATATGTGTACGTAAAAAAGTTATAACATTAAGCATAGCAAATATATATTATATATACCCAGACACACACACACACAACAATTTAGATTAACCAAACGGGGAACTGTTTATAACAATTATTCGTAAAATTATGCATTTTAACCGAACACATCACAAATTAGAATATTTTGCTTTCGGTTAAGTGACGACAGTCGATTGAGTTGATTTCTTTATATCAATTTAAATAATTTCTTCATTTTTTGTCTTTCATTTTTTGGGGTGTGAAGAATAGCAGAGAAAATCGATGAACTCTGAACTATTGGATCTGATACAAGCGTATTTGTTAATTAGGTGTAAAAATTATTAAACGTTAAAATCTATATTTTGCTCATCTTATTAAATTAGTCGTAAAAAAAATTCCTAAACCAATCTAAAAAAAAAAAAAACAAAATATTTCGTTTCATTTTACTCATGGAGTTTTGATAAGAATTGTTCGATCCACACACAAAGAATAAACGAAAAAATTTCGATGAAGTAAATTTCGTGTATTTAGCGAAATGCTAAAAAAAATCATTTCGAACATACAAAAACCGTTTTCAATTCAAATTACACAAACATGAAAATAATGTGCAATATATTAAACTAATTAAAACATTAAAAACTAAAAATGATGTTGATGTAACTTAAAGCGATTGATGCGTAAAGGGAAAATGGTCCACGCATCCGATTTCGGTTTTGCAAATGGCATGACTTCTTAATTATTAGCAAGTTCTTTTCTTCTTGAACAAATTTAGTAGTTTCCATATTTTTTTTGCTGAAATTCGGTGTAAATTAGTTCTTAGACATCTTTTGGAACAATACTCATTTTACATTGGATACTGTACAATGTATTTTCACAGCATTGAAACGCGCACAACCCAACACATTTCCATTTTCCATGTAAATTCTTTCGGTCACATTTTCCACGCTGCTACGAGCTCCAGCTCAGTTGCTGTTGTTGTTTTTACGTTAATAATTTGCGCGCATGTTATGTCTCCAGTGAACGAATTATAAAATTAAATTAATAAAGAGCAAAAAAAAAACCTGGATTGGGCGGTGCTCGGTGCCTTTTCTTCAGTCACCGCCTCCACGCAAGAGCAACAAAAAACAACACACAGCACTTCGTTGCGCGAAAAGTTCACACGAGAATTTCGACGATATGAAGTCGAAAAAAGAGAGCCAACAAAGAATAAAGAACAAGTAGGCGCCTTAAAAGTCAGCACAAAACAAGCGGAATAAATTATAGACTGATTAAAATTTATTCACATGCAGTGTGTGGACTGTGCGACGTATATGGCGAAAATTGGTCAATGATGTGTTGGTCTTCTCTTTATGTTTCTTCATTAAATTCGAACTTTTGATAAAATGGCTTGACAAGCATTGGCTTGAAGTAGCCGATTTCTTTCTTTATTTAAATTGTATTTTTAGGTTTTTAGCAATTTAAGAGTAAATAAAATCAAGCGGATACGGTAAAATGTTGCTAATATGGCCGTTTTATTCGGTTCAAATTTTTTTGTGCGATTTTTTTTAAAATTATTTCATTGAAAGGAAATTTGATTGGCCATCGAAAATTTAACTGTCGCTCAAAAAGTTATTTTATTGATTACAATTAAAAGTTTGACTTTCTTCTTCTTTTTTTTTTGGTAAATTAAGATTTCGTTCATCCTATTTGCTGGTGCATTTAGATTTTTGTGTATATTCTACGTAATTTAAACTTGTAGTCGCCCGGACAGAGGAGAAACACACACTTTCGCTAGAAGAAAGAGGTTTGAGCAAAGCCATACATATGCTATGGGAAATTTGCTCACGAAATTGGCTCTTACAATTTTTGACGTTTTAGATGTGTATGTTGAAGAAAATAGAAATGTCGTGAAACAGGCAATTGAGCTTTCGTTCCAAATGCGACAACATGAATGATGGGTAAATGAAAGAAAAACAGAAACAAGTTGAAGAGCATCGTTTGTGAAGTGAATTAGTTAGGTTAATGTACGTACAATGTGTAGCTAAATTTAACGTTTATTGTTCAATTATATCATTTCTCAGATCAAAAAGAATTACGAATCAAACTCTAATGAAAACACACACAAAAAAAAAATCACCACAATTCTAGTAACTCCCTAATTTATATTAATATTAATGATAGAGAAGAAAAAAAGTTCCGAATAAAGAAATGATATTCAAATTAACAAACAAACACAAACACCTTGAATCTTTTCATTTTTTTCCAGGAGGTTTTTTTAGCAAATATTTTTTAGCACTATTAGTTCACTCTTGCGTAGCTTCAGTGTGACAAATCAACGGATATATTTTCGAAGAAAAAACAGCTGTCTCATGAAAATTTGAATGAAACACTTCTAAATAATCGATGTTACATAACTCTACTTTCATCTTGTTTCCCATTTGAAAACAACATCTGAAATTCATTTCAACTGTAAAAGACCAGGGACTGCATAACTGGTCATATGCAATGTTGCAAGGGGAAAAAATGTATTTTTACAGTGGAAAAGCCGTTGCAATGTAAGTATAATAAAACGAATCTAACAATGTTATTTATTTGTTTTGTCAAATGAGCGAAAAGTAAGCGGACAAAAAGTACGCATTCGAACGCAAGGTAAATGTATTTGCGCGCAAAACGAATGACAACAGTCAAGTGTGTTGGACAGTGTTATCAAATAAAAACGCTTTTATCTGCTGATTCAATCTTAAAATGACCGGGAGAGACTGAGTGCCTTTTCTGCTTAGCCATAACCTTTTAAAGTTAATTTTAACACCGAGAGCAGGAGATGCGAGTGCCGTGTGCATTTTGCAATGCACAGCATACGGTGCATCTCGGCACAGCATATTTTGTACAGTGTGTCATGTTTATCCGTATGAATGCACCGTGACCACTTTTGAACTGAATTCACATTGGTTGCTTTTTGTTTTCATTCCTTATCCTTTTCACTATTCGATTGTTTTTTTTGCTGTGTGTATTCGCACAATCGTTGAAACAAGTCGATGGAAGACTTCATCCTCAGTGCAACTATCGATTGATATCATCTCTTGAATACACTTGATGCACTTTCAATCGAAGGAATTTCGTGTAAATCCCAAAAAGCTTCGTCGTGTCTTGATTGATTTTTTTTTTCTGAATTCTTCTTTTTTGAAATATTCATTGAAAAGCGATTTGAGAAATAAAATAAAATAAAAACAACTCGAAATCCATGTTTTCAAACACTGAATGAAAACGAATGCTGTGATGCGCACAAGGATTTGCATGAGTGCAGGAGCTAAAGACCATGTTCTGAGTCTGATTTTTTGTTTCTTGTTCGGTGAAAGAAATGCTCTTTTTTTTCTGTCCAGCCATACGCACCGCACCAGTGTCCAGTATGTTTTATGGAACGTAAACAATTGCATATTCTAGGCATTTATAAATTATTCAGTAGCCAGAGTGAAATAAAACTGAGTAAAACAAAGCGTATGGAACACAGCCGCGCATCATTTAAATTTGTCGACATTGTGTTCAGTTTGTTGTTAAGTTTGCCGGATTTTGGCTTGTCACTATTTTATGCACCAATACTTGTCGATTGGTTAGCTTCAGAAGAAAGAGAATGAAATTGGTATGTTGATAAAACGTTGATTGTGCTGATTGTGCCAAATAGAAGGGAGATTTTGTTGGTTAAAAACCAAATGCTGTGCTTTCTTAATGAAAAATATAGACCAACAGAGTCTGACAAAAACGAAACGTTCGAAGAAAAAAATACAAATGAAAAGAAAGGAGAAAATCGCCGCAATTAAGGTATAATTTCTAATTTCTTGTCAATGCGACAAGAATTTGGCGAGTATCCCAAGAAACATTCATGTAACGCAATTTAGTCATTTTTAACGTTAAAAGATGTAACGTTTTCAGACTTTTTTTCCGTCAAAATCGACTGAAATTTCAGTGTAAACCAACTGTATGAATATTGGGAACGAGAAAATGTTAGATTTTAAATTAAAGAGAAAAGAATTATGTATCAATTAATAGTGTTCACAAAAATAGTATAAAATTCTATGATTTAAATTGTTCATGTTTTTGTTCATGTATTGATCCAAAGAGAATGAACTAAATGGTGAGAGTATATTTTCAAATTCATTTCTTCTGATTTTCAACGATTACGTTTTAAATTGTCCAGAGATGGCAGGCAAAACTAATGTAGTGAATATTCCCGCTATTAGTGTTGGTTCATTTTGAAGTTTGTTATTGTAAACAAACCGCCGTTCACAATTTCACCATGTCATGAAATATGAATCTTTGCTTCGTTCGACTAAATTCATATTGAACAGCCAGCAAAAGGGAAAAAGGGTAAGTCATTTGAATTGTTATCGTTGTGACATCGAACGAGTGATCGAACCAAACAATACCACCGTGTGCATGTGATTTTCGAAATCAACAAACCATCGATTGTTGTGTGTTTTTTTGTTTGTTTACAGTTTTGATCCGTAGCCTGTGGAAGAAATCTGCTGTCGAAATATCGTGAGCGTTTCGATATTTTATCACGGTGTGCGGTGTTCGTGTCACAACCAAATTCAGCTTGATGTGTCAAACTGATGCCGGTTGCACATTCACATTGATCTGAACATTTGGAAAGGCAAGTCATTTGTTGTGAATACTGTTCGATTTACAGTGATTGTTTTTTTTTCGTTTTTCGTTCAAATTAAGTAATTTAGAAGCAACAAAAAATCATTTCTAGTGCGTTCTTAAGTAATTTTTGTGTTTTCATTCTATTTTTTCAGGGTTCAATAATGGGCAGAAAAAGGATTGGGGCACATGCCATTCGTGGCAATAGGTCGAAACCGCGGAAAGTTGAAGATGGCAAGCAAAAGGAGGAGAAAGCATACTTTGCAATCAAGTTGGCCGCCACTAGTATTGTTCGACCGGAATATCGTGATCGTATTCTGCCATGGATCACAAAAACCAGCATAAAATGCACCGAAATATCTGAATTGGCGTCGCTTCTATTCCTCAACAAAGTCAGAGCTGCCACTGAACAGGCCATCATCACCGGCAATTGGGAATATTTCGACGATGGCGATGGAATGCACATCATCGAAAATTGCTTCTATGCTGTGTTGCGGCGCTACAAGGAAGACGATTTCATTATGGATCCATGGTTCCGGCATTGCTTTGAGAATGTGGACATCGAGAATCGCTCCGCATGGCCAAACAATGATTACTTCGGCAACTTGATGAAATATTTGTTCCAACAATATGGCCGTAATGTGAAGACGAATTTGGATACACATGCACAGAAACGATTGCGGTATTTCTTGAGATTGAAGGCATTCAGACAGAACTACACTAACCGGATTCGTGGCCTACCGGACACATACGATGAACGAGATGTGGCAAATGCAGTGTCATGGGCAATCAAACGATATGACGCAACAAGAGGTGATGCTAATCGCTTGGCCAAACGAGATCGATTGTTGCGTTACGTTCGAGACATTCGTGGACCAGCTGACGATGATATCGCCAAATTCACCAAAGACGAAGATACATGGTTTTCATCATTGCCAATGTGGTTGATCATGCAATCGGAAATCGAAACGCACCTCAACTGGGTTGAACAACACCACGACAACATCGTGCAAGTCATTGCGTTGCCAAACATCAAGAATTTGGTGGTCATCCCAATCTGTCATCACACGCGAAAGGCAGTGAGAATAGACGCTGATGTTTTGTATCGTATGATGTGCGAAACCGGTACCATTCCGCGTGATGAATATGGTCGGCAACATACAGTGGGCCACGTCACGTCAAAATCAAATCAAGCGTATTATTTCAATATGATTTTTAACATGGAGAAAATCAATCGAGTGTTGAAAGCAAACAAAAAATTCGAACATATTCTCAGCGATGGTGTATCGGCATCGATTCTGTACTCAGTGAAGAAAACCGTAGTCGACAAGTTAGTGGAAGATGGTTTGGTGCGTAAACGGTACTCGGATGGCTTCTATGTCTATGAATTGGGCATTGATTGGGGCATGAAGACGTGGAATGCAACCGTTAGGCGACGGATTAATAATGACAAAGAGCGAATTCATAATGGCAAAGAGGTATGTTAGCGATTGAATGCATTCTATTGTGATTGTGTCATGTGAATCCATTTCATTGTTTAATTTTTATTGTTCGATTTTTGTTTCCATCTCACAGATGAACTTCACAATCAACAGCAAGAAGTATCATTATGGGACCGAAGAAGGAGTGCGTAAAGAAAAGAGAGAGCGATGGACTCGTGCCTTTGGGCAGTTCGAAGAGAGTGATCGAAACAACCGAGCGCGATATGACCGAATGCCATCACCAAAAGGAAGCAATTGGCGTGACTACATACGGCATCGATTGACCATCATGAAGAAAGCCATTGCAGTGTACACAACCAAAAAGTACACACGTTTAAGTTTTGATCATTACATCGAGTCCAATCGAATCAGTGACAAGGTGGCCGCAATGCTGGTAAGAATTTACGATTGAATTTTTGTTTCTTTGGAAAAAATTGAATGTTTTTGTTGTTGCTCAACAGACAAATCGCAAACGATGCATCATTAACATTGGAGCTTCCCAACCAGCTGCAAATTCACCAATACAGATCAAGAAACACGTTCGATGCCCGGGCGTGCGGAAATTGGTGAAGAGTTTCAAGAAAATGGAAGGCAATGTCATACGATTTGTGAACGAAGCCAGATCATCACGATTGTGTGCCAGATGTTTCGAACCGTTTCCATTGAGTACATTGAACGATCGTGTCAAGGTGTGTGAATGGTGTATGCCCGATCAAGATGATTGGCCTGATGGAATGAAGCTACCAGAGAAAATTGTAGCGGCAAAGAGCAAGCGGAAGTTACGATCAGAGCGACGAGCGATGCGACAAGCAGCAGTGCAGAATCCAAATCAACCCCGTGGTTTTGTGTCTAAGGTGATTTGCTACCGTAAAAACTGGCAACAAAACGCGGCAAACGGTATGGATGACAATGTTGAAGAGCGCAGAGGTGTAATCATTCACGACGCTGAACTCGGTATCATCGAGTACACAGATGAATATGTGCCCGAAGACCCTGTTGACGACTCTCCAGTACTGAAGACAGTTTGGCAACGTGACATTTCGGCTGCAAAATTGATCTTGTACAGAGGTATGTTACTCATTGAATTAAAATTGATGCAATAGTAATGTGTGTGTGTTTTTTTTCTCTTTGTTTCAGGGCATTGCGAACTCTTTGGACATCGGCTGCATGATGCGTTCACACGTCAACACCTCGTGTATCCAACTCGATTCCGAGTCAACTTCAACATTCATTAATATCAATGGAGCCGCAATTTATGTTTTATTTTTCAAAAGAATTTATGTAACAGTATGTTATTTGTAGTTGGTTGAGGTCTTAGTCTCCCAGACATCATCGATACCAGATATCGATGGCTATCTATATTCTATAGTCTATATAGATGTAGGTAGAGTACAGGATAATTCCTGTAGGTGAGTATCACTATTTATTAGCATATTGAATATTGATTCATAATCGTTTTTATATCATTCTAATTGATTTGTTTTTACTGCTCTTTTTCTACTTCCATTGTGACGTTAAAAATGACTGAAACTACACCCAAATGCGGGCCCAAATTCAACCGTTTACATACGCTTGGTAATGGATGTATTTGCGTTAACAATTGTTCCTTGGGATGGGCATGTAAAATGTAGTGTTGAGTTGCGACAATGTATCAAATATGTTAATCGAAACGGAAGGCTTGAGTTGTTATATTCTTCTCTTGTTTTTGGATCGGTCAACTTTTTATTTGAAGCAAACTTTGGACGTTTGTGCGCGGGTTCTTTTCATTCTTGTCGAAATGTGAATGCGGCTAAATATTTTATCGCTCCCGAACGCATCAAAAAAATTGTTTTTTTTCTATATCGAACGACAGAATGAATGCAACAAAAGGCACATAAAAAGCGACCATCGAATACAATGGACCTTAATCTTCCCATGTAGTAAATAAAAAGGTGACTACGTACAGTGTGTACGCACAACAACAACACACAAATTTTATTGATTTACATTTGTTGCACAGCTGCTTCGGCTCAACTTGCCGCGTTGAGTTATTGCATTTGCTTCGACGAAAAAAAGGGTTTGATGATTTTTCTTCTTTGGCCTGTGCAAAAATGTTATGCCAATCCACAGGCGAAGTGAGTATGTGCGCGCGCTCGCTCTCTCCTGAATTGAACGATGGAATTTCGAATTTAGACCATCGAAACGCGATGTGGAGACAACAACAATAACATCGACGAATTTATTAACATATTCCAAAGACAAATAATGGTCAATATCATACAAGTAAGTACTATATATGGATAAATTGGACAAAATACTTTCTTTTTGTTTGTTGTGTTTTTGTGCGCATCTCGCACCCAACTTTGATATAATTGCATTCATTGGCACGCATAAAGCAGTGAGCATTTCTTTTGGTCCCGCTGTAATTTGCATCGCATATGGAAAATGCCGAAAAAAATATTGCAATTTGCAACGAAATGTTTCGTGCACAGTTTCACACTTTGAATGCGTAACAATACATTTGGGATGGCATGCCCATATATTGATATTCAAAATGGTTTCGAAGGGTAAAATTGGAAAACTTCTCGAAAAAGGTTATATCGTTTGAGAATACAATCGGCTCATTTCCAATTAGTTGGGTTGGGATTTGCCATTAGTGGCACTTTGAGAATGTGTTGAAAAAGGAATTTTCATAAAGTTCGTCGACAGATTTGTCACATATATGCTCATCAATCGATGCACATTGTCAATGTTTAAACCGGCGAGATTGGAGGATGGGAATGAATATGGGGACCATGTGGCCCGACTGCATTGACGAACAGCTAATTTATCATATTTATCAAATAAACTGCACCGAATCCGGGTCCATAACTAATAATTTACACATTAGCATATTTGCATTGCATCCACCTGGCATTACAACTTCATTTAATGCTTGTGTCTCATAGTGTGCTTCGCCTAATGATTGGATATTCTAACTCAAAATTTGATGACATTTTCACCCCGGTGCTGAAAATATCCGCATCCAAGCATCAATTCCATTTCAAAAGGTCGACGTATTTATTTATGCAAAATATTCTGATTTCGTATCAACTGTCTGATTGTTTGATGAACATTTTTGGCTTGGTCGGTGGTGTAACACCGGCTTTGGATCAGTGCAATTTTCATATTAGCTCGAATGGTGTTACAGTGCCGTAATGCGCGCGAATTGTTGATTTAAAAAAAAATTCCATGGATATTGCAAACGGTGTATTGTAGTCGGATAATCTGATTAGTCGTGTCGACTTTGTGTGAACGCTGTGCGCGCAGCACAACCCAGAGATTATTCCATTCCAATAATGCCAAACAGATTGCGAACAATAAAATCATTGAATCGATATGCGGGGCGTTGAAGAGTCGATGCGTAAAAGGGACATTTACACAGTGGCAAAAACAGAGTGGCAGCGAGAGAGAGAGAGAGAGAGAGAGAGAGAAAGAGAATTTACATTGTACCACAGCCTGGACAAACAAGTGCAGCTAAACCAACAATGTTCATGCTTAAACCACACTAAATAATTGAAGAAAAAAAAAACACCACCACCAACAATATAAATCAAATTAATAAATTAATATTTTTTTTTTCTCCTCGTCGATCGGCTCAATTTTGCGGTTAAACACTTAATCAACGCCATTCAGTTTGTAACAAATGATATTTATGTAAACTGTCGACGCACGAAATGCTGTTCGTTGGCTAAAGTGTGGCAAATTAGAAAATTGAATTGGCCGGGTGTTTCAGCGACAGAAAGGAGGTGCAACGCAGTTTTTTTTCCAACAGCCCCCGCTGATTTTGTGTGTGTGTGTGTGTGTGTGTTCCAATGAAACCGTTGATCGCTAGTTCTGTCTGTGCGAAATATTCCGATTCCGATGTTAAATATTTGTTCATCATTTTCTCATCAAATATTCAAATGGTTAAATTGTTTCAATAGCACTCAAATTGAAATGTGCAAACACAAATTAAACGATTTTCAACATCACCGACTGCAAATAAAAACGGCCATTGGTGGCTCACGCGAGCGCGCGATACCAACGTGAGTGAAAAAAAAATTATGAAAAATAATTCACGACAAACCGCAATATAAAAAAAACGTACTCACATGAATACATTTCAATATAATTTAATTATAGTCAACGCCCTTAACTTAAGGTTTGGATGGAAAAGTTTGACTGATTCTTCGTCGTCAGACGTTTTTTTTTTCTCTCAACGGAAACTTTTGTATTTATTCAGCTTAAACTGGTTATTGAAATAAAACTGGATGCTTCTTTTGCCAGAGGCAGGCCATTTTCTTCGATTTTTCATCGTTAGGCCCGTCATTCGGATATATAGCAGTGTACCAGTAATCAACCGCTCGGTGTGAGAAACGAAAGGAAAAAAAAAAATCATTTACATGTTGACATCATAAATTGTGTGCAACTTCCAACGACGCTTGATTATGGCTAAATGCAGCCGACATTCATTCGTGTGTTTGTGGCAGTTGATGGAATCGGTCTCGATGCGATTCACTTGCCTATGGTTCGTTAATTTTTATTCATTTCGTTTCGTTGACTGAACTGTGTTCCCAATTGAGTTTGGTGTGTATGCTGCGAGGTATCGTTATGTGTGTGCTTTTTTTCATCTCGATTTCAGTTTGTCGAATGTTGTGTTTGCAAATGAAATTGATTTTCTGACATCGTCATTTGCTCACCGAATGTTCAATGTTTTCATTGAAAAAAAAAAACGTCACATTTTCATTGAAATAGACACACACACACAAAATCCATTTCTAACTAAATCTATAATACTCACTTATGTAGTTTAGCTAGTTCTTAGTGATGCACATTATGGAGTGGAATAACACATTTTTTTGATAGATAACTTGGAAAAAATTACGCCCAACTACGATTATCATCATTTGCTCTCGTTCCCGTCAACTGATTACATCACTGCCGTTGATCTGTGCCTTTTCTCGGTCGTCAAGCAATATGACTCATGGCATCATTGCAACTTGAGCATTTAACTCGGGCATCATTTTTTCCCTCTTTACTGCTCCTACTCCTGCCTGTCATCTCTCTCTTTCTCTCACTCACTCACGCGCGTGCCCGCCCGTCCCGTCCGCCCGAAATAATCTTTTATCATTTTTACGCAAATGCAAACATAAATTGGCTCTACTGTGTTAAACGAAGTGTTAAATTGGACATAATATGCATATTGCATAAATGATGTAACGTTGATGCATTCGAAACTAATGCACAGCTATGCTGATACCATGCACACAACAACAGCACAGCAGTAGCAACCATCATCAAGCCAAAAGTAAATTGCATGTTGCACACACGGGCTGCACCCGAAAAGATCATATCAAAAATAACAGTTAAACCTACTGTATGTATGTGTATACAGATAAATTTCCTACAACCTTACATAACGAGCCGAGAAAGAGAGAGAGAGAGAGAAAGAGAGCATGCCAAATGCAACCACATGCATATATCTATCTTCCATTTTGAAAATGCATAATTCTGCTCATTGAACATTTCATTAAAAAAAAAAATTTCTTCCTCTTCATATCTCTTGGCTTTCGCATTTACAATTTTCTACTTCTCTCCATATGCATGGCAAAATGAATGGCCATTGTTTTTCTGTTTTTTGAACGAGCAAATATTGAGGCTTTCCCCTCTTGCTGATTCAAAACAGAGTTAAATAATTTTCTTGACACCAATTTTCAACCGAAATCATCATACATACATGTTAGTGTCGATACATTGCTTGGAAATATCCTTGAATGCATAGCGTAATCGCTGCTCGGAAATACGTTTCTCACTAAAATCATCAATTAGTTTTGTCACTTTGTACTTTAACAATTTTGCAGAGAGCAGAATATTGTTACTGAATATTTCCATCATAATTTCAATGCCAACGAAAAGAAGAGCACCCCTTGTAGCATAAATAAGCTGATACAAGTTTTTGACAGCAAATTCGACGTCTGATTTATAAACGTAAAATGGAACTTTGATTTCAACAGTAGTAACTCTGACATTTTCGAATATATTGGCGTAAGTAGGTCCAGTTACACCGGCTGCAAAACCGATGGTCATTAGTGTCATTTTGATGAGAAAATGTCTCATGGTTTCGTCCATATGATTTGAACAAATTTGCTGATATCTTATGTCAACACCTTCATACTTTGCTTTCCAAGCGGATGTGTATGTGAATTCATTTTTATTTTCATCATATGACTCATCAAAACATGATATTATACACAATGATACCTGCCATCTCTGCTCGCCTCTCATTTTCAACATCGTTGCACAAAATCGAAAGATCAAAACGATTTCCATGCATTTTTTTACAATGTATTTCATTGGTCTTTTTTCTACATACAGTCATGGACTAAATTGAGCGTATGACTGCCAGAAAAATGTATCGCGGACTATTTCATGAGCCTAATTTATTTTTTTCAATCAATTCTTTGTACTGTTTGTTGCGTAATTATGTGAACTAATATTAACCGAGAGAATTTTGAATTTTTTTTTTTTGGATTTTGTGATTTTCATCGAAAAATGTAGATGAATGTCATTTTTGTGCTGGACAAAATTGAGCGTACGGTCCGTTTAATATTTGTTTAAATAGAGAAAATTCATCGAAATTGAAAAAGTGGGAATACAGTATGATGCACAAGCTCATGTTGCTTCGAAATGGTATATATGTTTTGCTCCACCGAACCGTTGTTTGGGAAATGGAGACGGTTAAACTTTTTTTTTATTTTTCACTTTTATCACCTTCAACACATATGAATATTTCTTGAACCAAGTATGATATTGAAGCATCTTAACCGGCGTTTGAAAGCTTGAGGTTAGACCAACGAAATGCAATAATAACCAACCAAATATTTCAAGTACTTTAAAAGATACAGCCGTGAAAGAATGACAGCTGATGTCAAAATAGCGCCATTTATTTGACATTTGAGGTTATAACTCACAAATGGTAAATTATTTTGACCTCTTGTCTTCATCAAATTTACTCTACTCATCAAGTGCTACAACTATGCGAACACATAATTACGCAATAAACAGTGCAAAGAATTGATTGAAAAAAATTAATTAGGCTCATGAAATAGTCCGCGATACATTTTTCTGGCAGTCGTACGCTCAATTTAGTCCATGACTGTATATAAGATAACGGTATATATTTTAATTAAGTATTCGTTTTTTTTCGACTTATCTTCATGTTTAGATATCTGTTAAGGATTTTTCCAGTTGAAATGCTGCGGATGAATTTGATTTCCCCATTTATTTATTCAGCAACACGATATTTGCTCAACTTCTGTGAAGATTGCACGGCATCAAGTCATCATGAAATGTTTTACTTCATCATGACACGGTCCTACTTATATACATTTTAAACCACTTGTAAAACGACAGGCGACTGAACAAACAAATGAGGAAGCAAAGTCATCAGATCTTTGGCAACCCATTATAAAAATGGATGTAGCGTTTGTGTGATCTGATTTAGTGTTGCATTGCAACGTACATTTTTTTCTATTTTTCCTTTTGAAGATATATAAGCTCCGGCCAGAAAAAAAATTATCAGCAAAACCGAACGCGCCGTGTTCGAAAAAAAAGTGGCTCGCGTACAATTAACCTAGGTGAAAATAAACTGACTCCCCATATAGCAAATGCTAATCACATTTAATGACTTCTCCATTTCGATTCGTTTTTTTCTCGCTCAACCGTTCGTCGCATTTATCGTCGTCATGTCTATTAGCCTAATTTGATGGTACCGCTGCTCGCATTTTGAAAAAAAAAACTATTCACTTCAATTTTTTTTCTCTCCTCGTTCATTTCAAGCGGTGTAGTTTTTTATGCCAAGGGTACGAGATGGCTTCGGATAGCTCCATAAATCGAATAAGTTCATTGCATTGGGGATTACAATATTTGAACTTTAGCGGGTCAACATGCAAATGTGGAGATTTTTCTTTAGCTAACCTGATTTTCAGCTCAACTTTGGATTTTTTATGCAAAATAATGTGGATTGTTTAAAATTTCGTTTCACTCATTGATGCTAACAAAAAGTGCAAATTCATTAGAAAATACCGATCGAGAGAATCGATTTGGTGTGAGATGGTTGCCACTTTTTTTCTTTCTCTCAGAGAGAGAGAGAGAGAGAGTCTCTCTCCATGTATGTTGATTCAGTGCCTTCAGTGTAGTTCATACAATTTGGTATGCACCCACGTTCCAATCGAACCGAACACACTTATTCCTGTAAATTTAGCAAATTAGTTTCCGATTTGTTTGGTGTTTGTATTTGGTGTTGGGTCATAATCGACGTCATCGTCATTGCCGTGGTTGTTCTTTTGCCGTGCCCGTGCTTTCCATTTCATTGTCAATCGTTTAAATATTATCGCATCTATCCGCTTTTATCCGATGCGAATCCAATCACCGCAACTCGTTAAAAAGGTCTTTCGTGTGTTTGTGTGTGTTTTTCTATCCTCTGCGATTGCTTTCTTTTATTCGTTTTGGCATTCGCAATCAGATAGATTTGATTATAATCCCTGGTCGTTTGTGAGCGCTCAAGTGATGCAAAGAGGTCACAACGACAAAAACACATGTAATGCCGGGCGCATTAGCCAATCGACTGTGTAAACTCTCTTCATCGCTCTCTTTCTCTTTCGGTGCATAACACTCAAACACGAAATCACAACGGCAAATCTGAAAAGGATACGTCAACTCATACGGTATTTAAGTGGGTGAAAAAGAATTAAATTCTTTGCGAACATTCATCACATACGCGTAAAACACACACACACACTGAGAGAATGAGAGAATGAGAGAATGAGAGTGAACGAAGAGATGGAGAGAGCAAAGTGACAGAGAAAAGCATAACCGAACGCCAATTCATATTAATCAAAATGTTTGTCACTAGAAAAGATAAATGTCCAAAGCATGATATATTGACCGTATCATAAGTTGGTTCCGTTACATTTTGTTCATTTCGTTTAGCCCTGGCTATATGGCATAAGCATTTCACTGCACATATGAATAATGGGCTCAGGATCTACATCTGATATGTTTATAAATGCATAGACGATCCGAAATCAAGCAAAATATTAACAAAACACTTTTCCTATGGAATCGCTTGCACGGCGTTTGTAATTTGGTGCTTGTGTGTGAGAGTGTGTATGTGTTTGGTGTGTTCGTTTTTGGTCATCGAATATGTGACAAAAGGCAACCGTAGAGATTATGGCCATGGATGCAAATAAACATGCGACAGAGAGCGAAAGGGACAGCGAATGGATAAGTGAAGAGTGTTCGATGAGCCCTGGCATTTGACGCATTCAAAAGCCATTTAACGTGATGCCAAATTACACAATATTACGTGCCTAGCCTCAGAAGAACACCGGCCACTAGATGAAAATGGACAACATAAATCCCCTAATTTAATGTCCATTAGTCACAAAAATTTCACTAGTTAAAGCAATTTGTAGTGTGAAATGTGTGATTCAAAACCGTTCCATATAGATCATCTATCGAATGCATTAACACATGATGACACTTTTTCAACATTGTTGAAGACTTTTTTTCGCATTACCGATGTATGGATGATCCAATGAATATGACAAAATGCAGCGCATCTCAAATTTTCTATAGATGTTGTGATGTTGAACGTTTTCTACAAGTACAACACCAACACTTTACCGATTATTTAACTGAGTTCAAAGGCTGACAAGTTCACGACTTGAACCTTTGTTCCATATTCATAATTTCTATATGCAAAACATTTTGCCACCTTTTCCGAGTCAGAAATTCAATAACAGCAACAGTCTTGTGATGATGTGACACATTCAGGCTTATGTACAGACATTTTAGAAGTGGCCACTTGAGATTGCATCTTTCCTCCCTTTTTTTCTCTTCTTCATGACAAGGCATTTTTTTATGTAGAGTTTACAACTACAACTCCATAAAGAACTTCATGTTGCACTTTAAAACTAAAATATTTTGAAGGAATTTGTTTATCGCAATGGTTCAATTGTAGAATGAAAAAACATCTTTTTAGTTGCCAAATCTGTGAAAAACATGTTCAATTAGGTGCGCTGTGAACTCCTAAAAATAAACCGATTCACGTCTGTACCACCGAATTCCCAGCATAAAATCTGTTTTAAACATAAGATTACGTATAATTTTCGAATGAAACGTTAAAAAAGACATTTGCCGGTGATACTACCGTAAAGAGTGTCTTCTATCATAAAGATGCACGGTTGAGAAGAAAAAAACATTCTCTTTGTACATTATCACTGAAGTTTCGAGTGGGGAGCGTTAAATGTGCGCGCGAATCACGGTTTTTTTTTTCAAGCAAAAAAAAGGCGAAGCAAAGGCGAAGTCAAACTTATTACCATTTTTAATTAGGTAAAGGGCCATAATCACCCTTTTTCATAAATTGTGGCCTTTTGGTTTCTTCTTCTGTATCTTAAGTGCGCTGTTTTATTGGATTTTATTTAATTAAATTGTCTGCATTTTTTTTCGTCGGTCGGTAGTAGCAAACGATCGAAACTTCATCAGAAAAGAGAGTGTGAGCGTGAATCGGGGTGATTGTGAGATATCTATGTGTCGGTTGTTTGGTTTGATACAGTGTGCGGAGATAAAATGAGCACTTGTTAAATGTCGTCATGGTACAAAGTGTATGTAATATGGTTGATCTTTAGCTACAATCAAATGGGCCAAGCCGTGCCCTTGACGTATGTATGTGTGTGTGCGCGCATTGCTGGTCGGCTGAATTTATCGTGTATAGTCTGTTCCTGTGTCAAAATGAGCGTAAGAACAAACATTCTTGTGCAACGGAACAACCAACCCCAGTCGTTTATTAGCCGAGTGAAATTTACACATTTTTATCGTAGTACATTTCTTTGTTTAGTTCAGAGAGCAAGAAGTGAGTGCAAGGAGAGAGAAAAAAAAACTTTTATCTATTATTTTCATGCAGTGGGGTTGCTCATTTTCATCTGGTGATGGAGGAAAAGAAACCGCGACTAAACGACCGCATGCTCATTTTTTTCACAGTCGATAATTTTCCTTTTTCTGGGTCGACCGTCTGTTGGACAAAGTATGAATAGAACGAGAGAAATAAAAACGTTTTCTTTGTGTTCGTTTTTTTTTTATTGCAAAAACGTGAATTTAAAAAATGTTAATAAATATTCTATTTTTCATATTCTTTTGATTATGTTTTTGTTCATCATTATCATTATCTTCTCTTTTTTTTTCATTTGAGGTTTCGAGGTGATGAAAATGCCCAAACTGTAAATGATGATGCAACAATGAGGTTTTTATTGATGCGAGGGTAGGTCCAACAATTTAAGATATGAATGATATGATGCAGAAAAAAAAAACAAAATATTGTCATAACAAACATTCAAAGTGGAATCATTTAGATAGAATCATGTATTGCAAGTGTGCGTCTGTTTTTATGCTTCGATTAACTTCACTACAGATTTGTGCTGGTCTTTCTCGCTTTAGATGACACTTTTTCTTTCCATCCATCCATTATCTTTTATGGCTACGGTTTTCTCGTGCGGATTTTCCTTTTTCTATAAAAATGCAATTCTTCTTTTAATTTATGGAAAACCACAAAACCTTCTTTTTCGTGGCCATATTTAGTGGCATTAAGTGTAAATTCAATGGGGTGATAAACGTTTAAATTTATACTTTTCGCTTGGACTATCTACACTGGAATATATTTTCACTTCTTTAATTAAGACCAATGAATTCTTCATCAAAGTCCACATTTTCATGACATATACAAGATTTCATATCTCTTTGCTGTGCAACAACAAAGTACGTCGCATTTCTTTCAGCCAGAGAAAGCGTCATACGCAAATCGAATTGTGCAAAACTGGAACAAACACTCGGCACCTATGCATACCAAACAGATTACAAAATAATGATATTTTACACCAGATTGAAGGCGAACTGAACGAAAACGCTTAAAATTACGATGCACAAATGGGTAACGCATTTATTTTATCCACGTATAAAATTGTAATTTGTAAACGATGCAAAATACCGAGACAGAAAAGGGAAAAAACACACAGCAGAACGAACAAAATATTGTTCGATGCCCAAACTGTGCTCCGTTTGGCGTGTGTGTGTGTGTGTTGTTGATGCTCGAGCATCGCGCTCTCAGCGCATTAAAAGTATATTTGGAGTGAAATTTGCATATAAACGCATAAGTGCATTTCGACAAGTATGTTCGACTAGTGTATGTATGTGTGTGTATCGTCTTCATCATATGTTTGAATTGTATTGCCTTTTGGTATGGGGTGGTCGCCCGTCATGTGTTTGAACCCTCTTCGGATGCGCGTCTCACTGCCAGTCAAAGTATCATTTTGCTCATTTGCGTTTGATGCGCGCTCCGTGCTCGAGAGTGTGAGCTGGAAAAAGCCAAAAGTAGAGGATAGAAGAGGATAGAAGAGAGGAAGAGAAGTCAAGTAAGTGGCAGCAACAATAATAAATCAACAATTTAATATTCTGAATAATCGTAAAATTTTATCACCCTGATTTTGAAAAAAAAAGTATCAACACACGAGCGGTGGATGCAACCAAGTACGCGCGCTTTCTCAACACTCAAAGTCTCTTGTGATGTTAGCATATTTGACGGCGGCGACGACATGAACAGCAATAATCACCGACAACGTGAAAACACGATTTGTGCAGACAACCATCAGCATGAAGCCTTCAAGCAGTAATGACAACCAAACGAATCTGACTACTGACGATGCCGATACTACTACTGTCCCTTCTGCGTTGTATGCAAACACAAAATTTATGCTCACACCACCATCCATATTGACGACAAGATGATTATTACAACGAATCTCAAGCATTTCAAATATTTGTACTCTGGATGCGCCACCAAACTAAAGGCTGCCTGATACTTTAAGGTAGCTCTCACCGTCAGACAATACAATCTGCATTCACAAAAAAGATTAAATACTCCAGCCAGCTCAAAGTCTATTTCACTGTTTAGAGAGTGGCGCGAGAATATTTTTACCCGAATACAGATTGACGGTGCCAGCATAGGCTGCGTGTAAATTACACGAAAAATCGATCCCGACGAGTGGAAATTGCGATTCAAGCACACACACACACAATATAACCGGAAAATTTATGTCACGCGATGCGAGCAAAAATTTAAGTAGGTTAGCTGATAATATGAATGGAAGCACACAGCAAATGAGAAAATGATGCCGTTCCCACATGTGCTACACCGACCATTGCTCCTTGTAATATATTCGTCGGCTTTCGATCTTCTTTCATAGTCTATCTCTTCGAACATCCAATCGAAATCCACACTTATTTTTCTTCTTAAATCTCAATAATTTAACGGTATTAGATGCGATGAATTTATCACATTCATACGAATTATATGTGCCGGAGATTACACATGCTCGCGATGCCATCAGCATACTGCTCTGATCGCTACTTTTCAATTCATCACACGTCATTTTTCATTACAAGGATACAAATCCGCGAACAACACAGTTTTACGCTGTTTAACATGCAATGTCTTATAGTTCTTTGGAAATAACTGAAATTAAGGCGATTCTTGATGAAAAAACGTAAAATTCAAAAACGTTTCTCTTGATGCAGATAATTTGTATATGTTGAAGGTAGACATCATTATGTTGAATCATCTTCTTCAATTTTTGCATTTCCATGAACTGCGTATAAAAATTAATTGAAAAATATAGAGAAATGCATTCTTCTTTGGAAACGAACTCAATTTTCTGAAGCAATTTTCTCAATTTGTCATTTTTCCAAATTCATTCTCCGCAAAATGTCTTATGAATGTCAATTCAAGAATGTAAATCACATTGTTGCCGAACTGCATGAACTAATGAACCCTATGCCGAAACAATGAAGGAGTGAATTCTTTTTCTCTCGATGAAAACAATTACTGTTTTCATGCGCCGGTATTCGTGTGCGTATGTGTGTGTGTGTTGCGTTTTTTGGTGTCTTGATTGTCGAGCCCACAACACAATGGACGTTTAACTTCACTAATCATGTGCAAAAGCTTTTGTGGTGCTAATTACACGTGGTTTTTCGCTTCGGTGTAACATGAAAAAATCCATCATGGCCAACAATGAACACTGTAAAAATGCACAGAAACGTGTTTCCGTTTCGGCAATGTATTTATAGTTTTTGACATTTTCAACAACTTGAATAACGAAAACGTGTACACGTGCAACAAAATCGGACTTTGAGCTCAGCGATTGAGTTGTGCCATATTTTTTCCATACTCCAATCGTTCGGTTCGATCGCCATGTGAAAATGCACAATGAATAATTACACTACCGTTTGTTTACTTCGTGAGTGCACTTCATTTGATGTGTCATTTTTTATGTCGTACGTGCAACATTCTGTTTGAATGATGCCATTGATTTGGGTTTTGGTTTGAACTGAATTTAATACAATTTTTTTTAACTGAATTCAATCCATTTGAAACTAAATTCAATCATCTTTTTTCCTTGTTGGAATTTGTTAAATTTTCTATGCAGGAAGCGAGCTAATTTGGTGGAGAGTAAAAAATGTGGAACGGGATGAAAAAAACACTCATGAAACTATGGAACAAAAAAATTTGTCATCAATGTACAGTTTGAATGCAATTTTATCATCAGATACTTGCAACTCATGGAAAACTCCGATTCCAAATCAACGTAACTGCACACAGCAATCACAAAGCATTTTAATATTGTAGCAAACGTAGGGATGGTGGAGGTGGTACGGCGGCAAAGTGAAACGAAGTGAACGAGTGCACGCGGTTTAAACGTTAAATGGTGCTGTGTAGTATGCTCACGTAACTGAAGTATGACATAAAATGAATCCAAATTAAAATCATATTTAAAAATCAAAAGTATGCAATAGCGGTTATTTTATTACGCGCTTGGAATATTTAAAAATTCATACACATATTTTTCGGCGATGGAGTATTTGACTGCCTTTTCCTCTCTCTCTCTCTCTCCCGCTCTTCTGCTCCCTTTCTTTTCATGTTGTTCGTTCGCTCGCGTGCATACGTGCACAATATGTGCACAACAACAAGAGGCAGCGTACAACCCATTCTTTTGTAACATTGGTTTTTCGTTTTTGTTAGTTGCTTGTTACACACATCAAATTGGCCAGGATGGTTGCTCGTTTAGGCTCAGTCTCTTTCTCTCTTTCTCTGTGTTTCTGTACTTGAATTGAAACAGTTCCTCTTGTTCCAGATAATTTCGACTAATGCTAAATGAAAATAAAAACTCCACAATCGAAACTCCGCAAAAATTCCTTTTAATATACATGCAAAATCTATTGTGATTGCCTAAATCGCACGTTCGGCCGGCCGGCCGATATTATGTGTTCAACGTGGCGAGTTTTTCAATAGCATTTGATTTCCACAATACAATACAATTCATTCAGTGCCAGTGTAGCCGTGGCCTTTGATATGTGTGTGTGTGTGTGTGTGTGTGTGTCACAGTGTTTTTATTGCCGTCGATTACGATTCGGTTTTTATTTTGTAATTTACGTGACGATATTTGTGCAATTTTGTGTGAGTGTTTTTTCGTTGTTGCTGCTGCTCTGTTCACTCTTTTTTCATTCCGGTTGCATCGAAGCGTAAACATAGGGTGGAATTATCAAAAAAATTCAAATTGGCGCGGTGTTTAGTTCAGAAAAAAATTACGAAATTACATTGATTTTCCCATTTGAATTGAGGGCGCTCGCGTCGCCACAGTTGTTTTCGGTCTTAGCTTCCACCCGATGAGCGTAAATTGTATAACTTAGTTATGATTTTGTGTGACCATGGTCATTTGGTTCGGTGCAGCGCGTTGACTACCAATGTAATGCAGGCAACCCAACAGAGTACAGAGAAACAAAAAATTACAGAGAAATAAAATCACAAGCGAATAACAATATTTTTCCATGCAGTTTTTTTTCCCCCCCCAGTCGAGTTCAAAAACATCTCAGTTTAATATAATTATGACAACAGCACGATTTTGGCCAATTAAAAATTGGCAATGCGAAAAACGATTTGAAATGAGCAGCACACGGGTGTGTTTTTTTTTTGTTGCTCTCACACCATGCACCATGCGTCATACATTTTATTTAATGTTATAATGAATTTACCCAAAAATATACCGAGAAAAATTAATTAAATTAGTCGTATGACGACATAGAATTGATATTTAAAGCGTTTGCTCTTTTTTAATGAAATTGATTGCTTGAAACGATGTAATTGAATTGGAAATGCAGTTTGAAAAAAAAACGTGCGCCTTCAAAACTCTCATGAGCTTCATTCAATACTGCGATTCATTTGAAGCTCAATTCGAACGAAATTCAATCAGAATGACCCTCAGTCATAAGATTGAAGTTTTTGTCTCCGTCTGATCAAAAGACGCTCAAAGATTCAACGTAAAGTGTGTGCGTGTGAGCATATTAATTTCATTGACTGTCATTTATTCGGAATGAAACAGTGCAGGTCAATGATATGAGCATCATTGGTGCCCCGGTTGACTCAATGTTTACTCTCTCGCTCACTTTGCCATAAAATCCATTGTGCCATTCGTTGTGTGCGTGTACGCAAAATCGACAGATTTATTCTCATTGTGATACATATTAAATTACCCTCGCAACTGTGACTGAATCATTTGTTGACCAAACCAATGCCCAATGAACAGCAACAGAAAAAAGAAACACATCAACAACAACCAAAATTAAATCAGTTTCGCTGCACTAATCACCTAACTCACTCACATCACCGGTCAAAATATGTGCAAAATTTATTAAAACAAGTTTTTCCAAAACAACGCACAGCAAAATTATATATATATATATATGTGATCACACATATGGGGCGACGAGCGCATTAAAAGTAGCCGCCGCGCGCTGCACACAGCCGCTACCGTTTGCACAACCGAAAAACAATCCGTCACTTGTGAGCGAATGAATGAGTGAATGTAGCGACAAAACTTGTCGTTAAACAGTTTGTGATAATATTATGGCATTGCCGATATAGATATATATATAAATCTGTATAAATATTGTCATCAACTGGAACATTGTTGATGTTGTTGTTGTTTTTTGGCATTTACTGTAATAACTCAGCAGTGATGCTCTTTCTCTTGCACGTTCACAGTGTTTCGCACTGTGTGTGTGTGTGACACATATGCGAAAACAAATAAAGTTTGTGTTAAGCCATTGTACGGTGTGTCATTCACGAGGACGAAGACGACGAGCTAACTATCCTCGATGATTATAGGGCCGGTACTTGTGATATATCTACGAATTCATACCGAGACACACGGCCGGCTTCTCGCTATCGGCCCGATGAACGAAATTATGTCATACATACATATTACGTCTGCTGAAGTTTATTAAAAAAGTTCCGTTTGATAAATATAATTTGTCGCTTCGTGTTGCAGTTTTTTTTCACTTCTTCTCTCCCCATTTACGCAAGTAAATCGGAGTTTGCTTTTTACCCAAAGCATGTGTATGTGTGTGTTGTTACAATTTCCGAGCGGCGTTGTCGTGGAACCATAACGTGCTTAGAAATTCAACCGCAACTAGAATTTTAGCCATAAAGACAGTTATTCATCAAGGGCAGCTGTTACATTTATTCGTCATCAGCTACCACCTTTTTTTGCACACGCGAGATTTTCTAACGCCGACAACAACCGTATGTCGAATACTCACTCACTCTACTCACACACGAGACGACGACGACGACGACGACGACGACGACGACGACGACACTGACAAACAACAATTTCGTAGATTACACCCGCATTCAAGTCTCCACAAACTGTAAATCGCATAAAATCCATATCATCTCGTAATCTGACACAGTGGATTTTCGTATCAACATCCCTCGCTGGCGCATTACTTGAATTTACTTCGACCAAGCAGATTGGCCATTTTTGACGCTGAATTCTCGCCAATTTTCAAATATTTTAAAATAAATTCTCTGCGTTGAATACACACACACATTCACCATAGTTTAAACTAAATTCGATTCCAGCAAAAAAAAATGGCGTCACCCGTAAATGAACACAAAGTCATAACTAGAAAAAACCGTAAATAGCAACAAAAAAAATCGCCATTTTTTGAAATCAATGAATTTAGTTTTTAAAAAAGTTTCGACGTGATTTTTTATGGACCGCTTAATTGAGCTCAGTTCGTTAAATGCTGTCGTTTAACGCAAACGCATTCATTTATTTCTCCGGTGAACGAAGAGCGAGGGAAAGAGAAAAAAAACGAGTATCGACTGATGTTTGCCTGCCGATCCAAATCGGACCGAGCTCGGGGCAATTAGATCAGTGCACAAATGTTCTACCACACATAATTTAATGGAATTTATTTAGTTTTTATACTTAACTGTTTTTAGCGAGTAAATGTTATCGTAACGGTCATTCATTGTGCGCTCCACCAGCATTTACACTGACTGGCTGTGCAACTATTTTGTCCATATTTGCATGGCCAATTTGAAAGGCATTTATTAGGCTAGGAAAGCCCATTTTTACTGTGGTTTACATGACAACAACAATACCAACAGCAACAGCAAAAAAGTGCCGTAATATATGCAATTATGTGCACTGTACTCAGCAATCAAAAAGGCTTAGGTTTTAGTTTTGCACAATTTTATGCACACAATGTCATTCTGGCTGTTTATCCAGAGAGACGAAGAGAGAGAGAGAGAGGAAGAGAGAGAGAGAGAGAGAGAGAGAGAGAGAGAGAGAGAGAGAGAGAGACAAAAACAACACAGGCCTGGTCAAACCTCAGTAAATGTTTGGAGTAATAATCTCAATGGAATGGTGTGGCCGGATGTAAAGCAAAAGCAGTTGTACGCTAATAAATTAGATTGCGTTGACATTCTGGGATAAAGTGGAATTAAACATGTTTCACCATAAAAATATACACACCCAAACCAGAGCGAGCCCATTGAACGAACACGTTGAGCGGCCGTGTGACAAGGCGAACACCAGAAAAAAAGGTGCAACACACACCAAATCTCAAAATGAAATTCGCAAAACAGCACAGAAATAAAGAAATAAAACAAACAAAATTGTTATCAGCCTGTTATTAAGCTCTTCTTTCGTTGTCGACCACCAGCCAATGGCCGAATCGTCAACAAACACAATATATAAAGCCTCGCTAATATTTATGCAGTCGGCGTGGAAAAAGACATCTGAAATGGAAAACCAAAGTTGTATGTGTGCAAATCCGTTTGCTACCCTTCAATTGTTTCAACTGCACTGAAGTGTCGATGTCTAATGTCAACGCAGAAAAAAAATGTGTAGCTTAAAATGTCGCGTTGAAAGTCAATCAAAGATCGTATTTAAAACCATTTGCATGGTTTAACATTAGTTCATTGCATTTTTCCCCGAAATACCAAGTGATTTTCCTGCGTAGCACTGTTTTTTCTCCTCCGTTCGATTCCAAAAACCATTTCAATTGCAGCCGTTTTCGGTTATGTGTGATTCCGATTGTCTTTTTCCGGCCACAAAACAACAATCGTGTCCGATCACATACAAGAGGAAAATGAACTCATTCGACATCCTCACATCGACACCCTTGAATAATTGACTATAATAATGTGCGTGCGTGCGTGCGTGCGTGCGTGTGTGTGTGTACGGAAATTTGACGGAAGATTTTAGCAAACGGTTTATTCAACTCGAAAAAAGAAATCCATATTTCTAAAAGACCATTCTTTTCCGCTTTTATTCTATGTCTGCGGCGTTCAATAAAAAAAGATGCAGAGAATGACGAAAAAAATTGCATAAATATTTTAAATTTCCTGTATGAGTATTTATTCATTTTTTTTTCTTTCGGGTGCACCCTTTCACATTTACACGCTATGGTTGTTTCGTTTCCAGATGACTTCCTCATCACAAGTGAACAAATAAAATTCAAATAAAAGGCGAAACAACAAACACCGAGATAAACGAGATGGATCTAAGACCGCATTCTCGCATATCATATAATTCATATGTGTGAATGATAAGCAAACACACATACACATTGAGCGCAGTTCCTCAGTGACGATGATATGTGCAGGATAACGCTTGTAATTTTCTTCCAAATGAGTAACTATTTTGTCGATAAAAGAGATGAGCATATCAAGGGAGCAGCAGAAAGAATCGAAAGCGACGAAAGAAAAGGCGACAGATATCTCATTTTCGCATATATATTTTGTGTGAAAGGAAACATGCTTAACATCAATATTTTCCGACGCGAAACACATGAATTATTTTTCTCGCTCTCTCTTTCAGTCTCGTCTCGACGTCGAACATAAGAGAGAAACGCAATGCCTTGCACATCAACTTGTTTCGATGCTGTTGCCGCATTTTTTTTGTCTATTCTTCTTTATTCAACTTTAAATTATGTAAATCCATAGAAAAATAAACATCGCTTTTCACGATTTAGCTTCTCACTTGGCCAAACAGCCAAGCTTATGCATTAAAAATGCCATTGTGTGTGTGCTGTACAGTGTATTGTACAATTATTATGGGAAAACCATGGAAAAATAGTTGCTCGTTCAATCCATCATCACGGAACAGAATGAGCGATTCACATTTTGGGTTTGTACGATTCGGCATGCGAATTTTGCATCATGTGTTCGATATTTCATCCATTATCTTGGTTCTAGCGATTTTAATTTGCGCGAAAATTCATCAAACTTTTGAAAACGAAATCCTTTTCTTCTTTGCAACAAATCAGGGTTTTGAATCGAGAGAAAAAAAATTGAGTCAAAGACATCGTGTGATAATATTTTGTGAGGCGATATATTAAGGTGGACTGCGTCGGATGTGAAAATGTATCTTTGAACCAGTCATAATTTACCACCTTTATTTGAAACCTACTCGGATGCATTTTTTCCATGTTTATCAAAATAAAAGATATTTTTTTCCATCTTGTTCACAGTTTTTTTTTTCATTCAATTTAATCATTTGCTGCTGGTGGCGATACGACGGCTCAATGTATGCAAGAATTTTATAAACATCATGTGAAACTGTATTTCCAGGCAGAATGTCGAATGGCAGAGAACCGAGTGTAGTACACAGCATCCGAGTTTGTGCAAAGGTGGAAAACATGAGAAATAACGCAGACAGCACAAGGGAAAGAAAAACATACACGCAGCATGTTGCACAAGCATAGAAATAGTTCTGATAGTCTGTGTTTTGCAATGAAAACGATTTTGCCACATCGAAAACATGCCATTAGATTTATTAAGCAAATAAATTTTCGAGTGTTACGCTGGTTTTTACTTAACTGCTGCTCCTTTTTTTTTATTGTTGTCACTAACCAACGGCTTCCGGTTCATAACTCCTCACACTTATGAGCTAGATCGCACAACAGCAACGTATGGTGTTTGTTAGTTTCGTTGGTGGACGCTTCCCTCAAATATATTATGTGTTAGTCCGTTAAATGTTTATGTTCGTGGGGGAGATATTAAATGATTTAGGTGTGATATGGTTGGTCATTGAATTGAGAACAAGGCGATTCAGATGCTCGATTTTTGAATGAGAACAATATTGAATGAAAAATAAAAAAGTGATTTGAAAAGAATTTATTTTTCGAAGAAAGAAAAAAATATAAAATTTGATAAAACGATTGTTATAAACGATTTCAACTACAAAAATAGCAACTTACCAGTTCTAGGATGGAATTTGAGCTTAAAATAGAGCCGGATTTAATTAGAATCTAACTTTTGTGTATTTTCGACTTAGTCATTAACCCATTCACCATGGAATAGTCATTGTTCCATTGGCAATGTTTGTTCCAGTTATCAGTTACGATTTCCTTCTGAAGTTTGTCGATTTTTGTTTTTATCTTATTTTTCTTTCCCTAACTAAACATTTTCCCCATTCTTTTCTTTGCCATAGCTGTTTGAAATCGCGTGCAATTGTGTTTGGATGTGCGAAGTAGATTAGACAGTGCCCTCGTTGCGTCAATTGTGAAGACAAAACGAAATAGGGATAGGAAAAACAGTCCAAAATCAATGTGATATATTATTCGTTATTATTAAGCAATAAGTTTTTTTTTCTCGCATTGTTTTCATCTAATCAAGAAACGTGTCGCATAGCCGCTTGGAAAAAAAGTTCCCGCATTATTGAAAAGAAAAGAAGTCGAAAAGAACAGTCACAATAATAAAAACAAAGAGATAACAGCGGAAAAAGAGGACACGAGATGAAGTAACTGCATGATAAAAAAAGTGCGCGCAAGCGAAAGAAAATCCTCATTAAAATCTCTGTCAAATGATAAAAATGCAATTAAAACACAAGTGACGCAATTTCACTTAATTAAATTCCATTCTTTGGTTTTTTTTCTTTCTTCGTCTTCGTAGATTTTTTTTTCTCTTCCAGTTCGCGCGATATTCCGTGGTATTCGTTGATCCAATATACATTTGTATCGAATGTCGCCGTTTTTTTCCTCTTTCACTCTCTCATTCCGTTTGATGATTTCAACGTGAAATGAAGACGATGGAGGAAGAAAAAATGTCATCGGGAAAACCTACAAATAAGTCGTGCACATTTTCTCTACTCATTTAAATTGATCAGATTCACTTTAGAAAAAATCACAAACCGGAAAAAATGCCCCTGCATCGTTGAACAATATATACTTGGTGGATGAGAAGAAAAAAAAACGAAATATTAAATTAAAACGAGGCGAACGAAATGCGGCGGCAATTTTTTTCCATCATGAAAATCGAAGGAAAGCATGATAAAAATGCGATAAGTCGCGAATCTACTTTGGTTCGTTGGTGAGAAAAAAACAGCAAGTGCATCCTGCAAAATAACACACGGTGGCACGAAGTCAAGCGACGACGTTTCGTTGGAATATTTTTTTTCTTCGAAAAAGTCAATAATATAATATGTTGGCAGTCAAATGGATGACCCGTCTAAAGCGCATCAATGTCATGGATATTCTAGATTTATAGAAGACGCATTGTGTGTGTGTGCGAGGGAGAGTGTCATCATTCCCATCCCGATGCCATTTAAACATGCTAATCTCTTTCGCATTTTCACGAAATAACAAGCTCACTTTACACGCTAAAGTACAATATGCACCCCGGGCTCAAATGCTCACATACACACACACACACACACACACACACAAATAAGAAGGGTGCACAATCCCAAAATCGAGCGAGCGAGGCAGTAGCACACATCAAAAGCCGTGCACACAATAGACACGCTATCAGTTGTAGATGAATCGTTGTTGCTCAATGTGTTTACATGTGTTTTGTGTTACACTCTCAAAAGAAAAACAATTGCTTCTTACTTTGCTCACACTTTTTTCTCGGTCTGTTCAACATTCGAGGCTGTGCAATAATCCACTGCCACAAATGCACCGAACGCGGATCAAACAGAATTTAGAAAATAAAAATAAAAGAGAAGAAAGAAATAAAAGTCATCTCCGTATAATCGACTGACAAAATCGACGGACCGTTTAAAAAAATGTGTGAAGAGTGGAAAAAAATCCCGTAACCTTTTTTTCTCGCCTTCAACTTCTCTTTATGCCCCACATTCGTATCACTCGTCTTTTTTTTCTGCGTTCATTTTATATGCCTTTTATGAGCCTCAATACAACGTGTTAATTTCGCTCGGTGGAAAAATCCAATTTTTAATTTCCGACTTCGTTATTGTACCGTTTGTTGTAGCTGTTGCTGGTATTTCAACCTGTTTCTTCCTCTTCAGCTTGAACGCCTTTTTTTCTGGCGTAATATTACTTACACTTAAATGTATCACAAAGAATTGCAGACCGAGCGGTTGTTTGAACTCATCCCGATGGCTCTCGGTTCTTGGTTAATAAGATGCTTTGAACCAAAGTGCGTCAGACGTGGAATGAGCCTAGCCCCGACTTTTTCTCGCCAATCAAGACATTATTTGAAAATCAATTACTTTTTTATTGGCTTTAATTTAGAACAAGTATTTTGAATCACCCCACAGTTGTTGGCATTATCTTCATGAAATTCTTCTTTTCTTTTCTTCAAGTACTTCAGTGTCATTTTTTGAAGCAGCAGTCGGGCGATATCTTCGGAGAGAAAAAAATGTGGATTGGCTATTTATTTTTTTTAATCAGGATTAAGCATTCGGATGGTAAATTGTCTTGAAAAAACATAAATGTCGTTGACTAGGACTTTTTTTTTGACTCAATAAAATTACAAAACAGATTTTTCTCATCATATATTGTGGTACAAAATGAACAAAACGCAGATTTTTCTATTATTCATTAAAACTGTGATTTTTTTTTTATTAGATTTTGCATTCCACTGCTCTGGAGTTATGTTCATGTCATGGAAGACTTCTTTTCATTTGTATATTGGTCTATTTTTTATAGGCAATATCCGTTCGTCACTGACTTTGATACGACTTCGATTTTGAAATAAAACGTCATACTACAAACTCCAAGCGATTAGAGGGCTACATGTTTTGTTTATGAAAGTGATCAATGACAGAAAAATGTTTAGAAGTGTGTTGATCAAATGATAAAACATCATTTTCTCTGCTTTTTTTTTACTTTTTTCAAGACTACGCTTATTTTCGAAATTACTTCAAATTCTTTGCTCTGGCAAAAGTCTCGATTTTTCCAAATTGTTTCGATTTTCTGTCGAAAATCCTCTGAACTTGGATCAACCCTTTGACAACACATTTTGCAACTCTGAATCTCTGTTTAAAATAACTGTCTCATTCAAAATGATTCTAATGCCGTAATTAGATTTGTATAAAACGATTTAGCACTGTTCAGCCTCTCGTTAAATGTGAAGTAAAACATGTGTGTGTGTGTGTTTGTTTGTTTGTCCTTGCCGTGTCGATTTCCATAATTTCCTTTAAAATACCTCATTGAGTTTTATTGGTTGCTCAATTTACCGAGGGAACCGAACATTCAAGCGCATCGAATGCCATCAAGCCGCATGCAAAACAAGCGAACACAACATTTTCAAGTAAAAACAATGGGAATAAAGCGTAAAATTAATATTACGCCGTGCAATCATTGTAAAATTATATTTCATGCCATTTTCGTTTAGAACAACGGCAACAACAACCAACCCACAGAATGAAAACGGCAACTGTGGCAATGGCAAAAAGTCATCGTTGCACGGCTGTTTTACGTGTTCATAATTTCTATTGGGTATGAAATGGTTTTGCTAAAGTTCATCGAATTAAAACATTGCGCCGGCAGCAAAGCCACTTTCTTTCTCTCTCTCTCTCTCTCTCTCTCTCTCTCTCTCTCTCTCTCTCTCTCTCTCTATCGCTTGTGTATGCTTATGTGCATAATTTGAAGCCGCTCGACAAATGTGATTAAATTAAATTGGCTATGTTATTGGTTTAATTGTTGTTATACAAGCTCAGTTCATCCCCCCCAATCCCTATATCACTCACACAGTCATTAGACGAACAAGCGATTTTCGCTTAAGACACAAGAGGAACTCACACAACAAACGCAAATCCATTTCGCTTTGATTTTCGTTGTGATACAGTCAAACGGCCGTATGTATTAGGCTTTGTTTTTATTATAACCGACTTTTAACTCGATTTTCAGTAGAATATTCTCTACATTGATTTTAAAATGAAATGAATTTCAATTGATAATAATCAGTCTTGATAAAATGATTGCGTTTTGCTTCAGAATTTGAGAATGTATCACTCTCTTTCTGAACAATAAAAAAAAAACGTTGACTGAAATATTAAATTTGAGTTTTTTCTCCAAAATTTCGACTAATCTGTTTTGAAAGATCCTTTAACATTCAATTGAATATGCAAATCATTAATATTTTTCTCATTTCTGATCATTTTGACTATTTATAATCTTATCTCGACAAAAAATTAGTCAGCGTTAATTTCCCCGCAGCTGACTCATACTGACTCGTAAAATTGCCATCTAATTGCTGTGCTATGATTCGCAGCGACTCGTGTTCAGATATCTATTTGCTTGTTTTACCATGCATAGAAATTGTGTGAAATCTCTTCTCACTCGCGATGACAAATAACTACTTGGATTTTGGCGCACAATTCAAATGGAATTCGCCCCGTTTAAGTAAGTCTGCCACCAAAATTAAACTTTGATTTGATGCAAATCGTTGGAACAATGGATTTATTTGTGTTCGAAACTAAAAGGGTGATTCACACGACAACGAAAAAATGAAAACATAATAAGGAATTAAAAAAAAAAGCTTTATATCAAACTTTATCTCGTTATTTTACGCTCGAGTTTTAAAAATGTGTCATTGCGTGACAAACGCAGTAGTCATATAATCTGTATCCATTTGCTGGCCAAAAATTTGAGTGCGTCAATTCATGAACGATATTATGGTAATATGTGCGCCGAAAGATTAAACATTTCATTGAGGTTGTAAATAAACTTTAGTTGTTTCTTAATACATATCGTGTAGTATTGAGCGTAGAGTAGACATTTCATGCATAAATTCTATTGTTTTTTTCATTCAAATCGAAACAAATCCACAATTACCTCGACCATGGCATATAAACTGAAGAACAAAAGTGTTTCACAGTCAATTGAAACTTTGTATTTAGACGCTAAATTGGCTGATGTGAGTTTCGTGTTCGAAATTGATGGTGAAACCCATGAAGTGACTGCACACAAGCTCATTTTAGCTGCAGCCAGTCCCGTGTTCCACAGAATATTCTATGGACTAATGAGAGAAAGTCGATACGTTAAAGTTTCTAGTGCTACTATCGATGGATTCAAAGAATTCCTGCAGTTTTTCTATTTGAAACGAGTTACAATATCCATGGAACATATCGAAGAAGTTATAAATTTGGCCAAAAAATACCATATGTTCGAGTGTATCAACAGTTGTGTGCGATATATTGAGAGTAAATTAACGATGGAAAATGTATGCTGGGGATATCAATTGGCAATGTCGGTTGATAATGTCCTGTTGCGGCAATTTTGCGAGAGAATGATCAGCACGTCACCACTGGATGTATTCCAAACAGACTCATTTCTTCGTTGTGATCGAAACATTTTGAAAAATATCCTGCTAATCGATTTGATGCTATGCAAAGAAACTGATGTGTTGAACGCATGTTTATCCTGGGCACGATCTGCATGCAAACAAAACGATCTCGACGAAAATGATCCTAAGTGCGTAAAATCTCAACTCGGCGAATGTTTCTACCTGATACGATTCGATGCAATGAAAACGGAAGAGTTGGTTGGAATTTTGGCCGCACATCGCGATTTATTCTCATCGAGTGAACTGGCGGATATTTCATTCATGTTTAGTCAAAATCTACGATCAAAGCCATTGGATTATTGGCCACGAAACCAAGAGTTGATGTGCTGGCGAGAGAATTCAATCGAAGATACACCTTACCACATTCAAAGCATGGA
Source organism: Sitodiplosis mosellana (assembly GCF_009176505.1). NCBI lineage: Eukaryota > Metazoa > Arthropoda > Insecta > Diptera > Cecidomyiidae > Sitodiplosis > Sitodiplosis mosellana. The sequence continues at coordinate 3,603,714 of NW_022601438.1, read as the reverse complement.
ATCTCTTTGGTTCACAGCCAATAAACCACTTCTGTTTGGTGCATTTTGGTGCAAAGGTCTGTTGAATAAATATTCCCATAGTTTTTCTGTGAATTTTCAATTAACCATCATTGAAGTAGATGACGAATCGTCCGAAAGCAATACGCTCTTCACCAAAGAGGTGACACTCATTAGAAAAATCAAAACTAGAATCGCCATACCACAGCCACTGATTATTTTGCCACACAAAGTGTACGAAATTCGCATGGAAACTGAGAATTGTAATTACTATTATCATTGCGCATTATGGAACTCGGAAGTGCAATTGGATGACGATCTCTGTGTGAAATTCCATCAAAATGATTCAATTGGGAACAGCAATCGACGCGGTTTGGTTTCGTGCTTGAGTTTTAAACGACTTTAGGCAAATGACGCATAGAATTCGTAGGGCAAACATAGCAGACGAACACAGTCTTATATTTTGCAACAGTTTGGAATAACAAACACAACTCGCTTCGATTTTTAATTTAGTTCTACAATTTTATTTATTCAAATTTTGTTTTCTTCATTTTTAACGAATAAACATTCGACAAAGATGTAAAAATACTGAGTTTTAAATTCATTTTCAAAATGCCTTGATCCAATGCAATTTATTTCACTGTGTGCATGATCTGAACAAATATTTTGCAAGAATCAGAATACGTGCTGTCAAACCGTGAAATGTGCTTGTTAAATAAAATGTTATCTGAAAAACAAAGGAAGCACCGAAATTAACACACTATAAATAACAATACTAGCTTAGATGCTTTCAAATCATTTTAATGAAAATTCACATTTCCTACTCAATTAAAATGAAATCGAGACGAGATTGTCAAACAAGAACGTTTTGTCTTTCGTTATGTTTTGAAGGACAGAATTCATGTGTTCATATGGAATGGAGAAATGCATTCAATTTTCAGAATGAAACGTATGAAATCTGACTATGCAAAATACAGAAGAATATTTTTTTTGGGACATTTGGGTTGACTTTGTTCAAAAGTGAAAAAAATTCGGATCGCCATGTTGTGTTCCTCAAATTATACACTAGATAATCATTTTTGTAATGTTTGCGCTTGTTTGTTGGAACTGTAAAAAGGCAACCCAATTCTCAGGAGTACCGAAATAAATCCGTTCGCATAAATGCATATTCGAAAGTGTAATTAGTCTGTCTATCTTGCACGACTTTTCGACAGGATTAGTTTTGTACGTGTTTGTTTTGGTTTTATCTCTCTATGACCTTCATAATGCGATCGAATGGACACAAATCCAAACACACACACACACACACCTTCGTGCTAATGAAGTCTCTTTTATTCATATTCGTATTCAAATTCGCATAAAACGACCGACCACATTGCTTAAACCGCACATAAGTTCTCGAACGTTTGTGTGAGAAACAACTGATTTTGAAACAGAACATTTATTGCGATCGTAACCGTTGGAGAAAACAAACAAAAAAATTTAGATTTGAAAATAATTTTGAGTAAATGTAAATTTGAAGTGTCGACGAGTTAAAATGACGAACGTGTTAAAAAATGGTGGTGCATCGGAAGCAATTGCAGGGATGTATCTCAACGAAGAACTGGCCGATGTTCATTTCATATTCAACTACGACGATGATGTCCAAAAAGTTCCAGCAAACAAAGGTATTTTGGCAGCTCTAAGCCCGGTGTTCTATGCCATGTTCTTCGGAGCGTTGAAAGAAAAAGGAGATGTTGAAATTGTTGATGCAGACGCCGAGTCATTCAAGGAGTTTCTGCAGTTCTTTTATCGGAGTGAGGTGACACTAACGATGGAAAATATGGAGAACGTTGTTCGTTTGGCTGACATATACGATATCCTCGAACATGTCAACGCTAGTGCCGTGCTTCTCAAAAGCCAACCAACCCTGGAGAACTTGTGCTGGGAATATCAGCTAGCACTTTGTCTCAAAAACGAAGAATTAATTGAATCCTGTGCTAACAAAATCAACAGAGTACCAGAAATTATGTTCGAATCCGATTTATTTCAACGTTGTGATAAAAACACTCTGAAGCGTATCCTCGATCTGGATCTACACTGCAAAGAAACGGACGTTTTTAACGCCTGTTTATCATGGGCAAGATATGCATGCAAAGAAAACGATTTGGATGAAACGCAGATGAAGAATTTGAAAGCTCAACTCGGCGATTGTTTGCAATTGATTCGATTCGGGGCGATGACAATTGAAGAGTTTTCAACCTTTGCAATGTCGAACGATGGATTTTTCACTCCAGATGAGTACAACGATATTATGTCCATTTTAACAGTGGAAGGGTATGAACCGAAAATATTCAATCAAAATCGTCAACGCTTCACATGGAATGAAAATGCATTTTTGCGATGTCAAAGGCCGCATACGTATTCGAGTACAATAAGGTATCAGGGCTCAGAAATTATTTGGTTTACATCAAATGAACCGGTATTATTAAAAAGGTTTATGTGTGTCCCATTTGACAAGGCTAATAGAAATTTTGAAGGTGCTCATTTAACCATCACAGAGATTGGCAACGATTCATCAAAGAGGATTTTGTACGCGAGCTCACCTAAAACAATGTGGGAAGGTCATCGTCAATATATAGTTTTAAATCCGCGGATTTTGATCAAACCGCAAATCATGTACGAAATTCGATTAGCGAACATTCCTCAAGACAATTCATACCGTATATCGCCATTGGTCGAATCGGATGGTAGTGTTACAATTGAATTTCATAAACACCCGTTTCACACAAGCTACGATATCCTTCCATCTGGATGGACAATATTCCTGCAGTTTATTAGATTATTTAAATCATCTAGAAAAGAAGAGATTGTATTTTGAAAGCAAAGAACGTATTACCTTATCAACAACAATTGAAATTTTCAGTGTTGTGACAACTATTTACTTTCATTTTCGATGAATTTTTACTTTTCACCGAGGAATCAAATTAATCATTGAAGTCGATGAGTGTACAAAATTTTACGCACATAAATCAATGAAAGCTTAGAAGAATGTTCATTATTAAATATTATAAATGAAAGAACAACGTTCAGGCCAAGATTTCAAGCACTCATAGCGCATAAAAAAATAGCTCATGCATTATTTTTTTTTTTTTTCAAAAGGAAAAAACTGAAACTGTAAAAACTTTGAACTGTTGAAACTGAAAAATGCAGCCTAATTCTCAGAAGTACAGAAATAAACAAAATAAATCCGTTCAAATAATCGCATTTAAAAATGAAATTAATCTGTCATGCACGACATTTCGACAAGATTAGTTCTGCACCGAAAATGCTTTCGACAAACTGCAATAGACAAGGTGGACTTCTCAAAGTAAATTCCCATTTCCAAAGGGTAATTAAGACAACCAGATGAACAAATGTAAACAATAGAATAAGAAAGTCTTATTTTAAATGAATAAACGGCTTGGTGTTCAATTTTATATTAGAACTTTTCTCTTAATTTACAGTATGTTTTCTTATATAATTTTGAAATCGTTTTTTTTTTGTATTCTAATATGATTAAAAAGAAACTATTTTGCTTTATTTTTTGTATCTAAATGAAAATTAAAACCCAATGCATGGAATGGATAAAGGTGTGTTTTCAATGTGAACATGGATGTTGAATTGTTGTAGAATTATTGCTGATTCAGTTCAATAGTTAACATGCTGATGTGATGCGAGAACTCAATTTCAATACAATTACAGTGTTTTATTTATATTTTTCCGGTTTTCTTCTTCTCTTATTTCCGCTTGTTCATCCGTGAATCGTCTAAACTTTGGATTGGGTTTCCTGAATATGTTTCACAAAAGCCCTCATTTTTTCGATTGATTGTTCCAACTGATTGTCAATTTTCGCCATACATTCCCGCTGTGAAAAAAATAATATTAAATTAATTACAGTTGTTAAAACTGACTGATGATTATACTCACACTGTAACCAATGTTTTCACATTCAGTGAAGTTTCCTACGACATCAGCTTCCACTTCCTTGATGGCCAATGGAACTATTCCAAATTTCTGTGTAAAAATCAAAAAGTAAATTCAATAATCATTTCATGGCTCAATAAACAATGTGAAAAATCAGTAATTTTCCATAATCATAACATCCAGAAAAAATGGCGAATTTGAAATGCACAATACCACTTTTCGGGTCAGTTCTTGGTGATCAATCATTGCTTTCGAATATGCTGAAAGTGCTGCAGCCTTGAACGAAGAGAAAAACCACAAATTGGAAGAAGAAATTTGATATCAACAAATTTTTTGAATAAATACTAAACCACTCTGTGAGGAAAATTCGTAAGAAATGACAAAATATCAAATCAATACATACTCGGCATGCTCTGTCCGAAACGTCCTTATCGATACATATATTGTTCAAAAAACTACTTTGCACGCTAATTTCAGACAGCAGATTCTTTGATGAAAAAAATCAATGTATAACGAATTTTAGAATAGATTTATATAGACCAAATGAAATGAAATGATGGAATATTCTGTGATTTATTTACCCCGGCACTGGTACTTTCCACTTCGTTGGCAACCGGTTCCTGGTCTTGTTCCGCAAGCTCATTCCCAATATTATGATGTTTTAACGATTCTATTTTGTCGATAATTACAGTAACCAGCCATTTCAACCTTAATGTTGCTAAATAAATCCGACTCCCGTTAGCATTCACTGTTCCAAACTGTACATGTAAAAATAAAATATATGAATATTAATTTTACGAAAACGACGACATCGAAACACATCGAAATAAACTTGGTTCACAATTTGAATTTCTTCGAAATGAGATCGATTCGAAAAGCAAAGAAAAATGCCTCTTCTTGAGACCCTTTCTTTGAATCTATTGCTTAATCCAATAGAGGGGTGCTTAATTTTCGATATGAACTTATTAAACAGGAAACACTTAAGTAAACACCAATAAGATGAAACTGTGCCAGTGTTATCTGATATTTTTTCATTCCAATAATCAAGACTACAGCGAAAAGTATACTTACGGCTTGATCCAGTTTTTCTATTTGGGTGGAAACTGCAAATGTGTTTACATAAGTACGTTCTGAGTGTGAAGTTGTTCTTTTCAAAGCTTCTCGTAGTACATTCTAAAAGTCAGAAAAGAAATATAAATTATGCGAGCGTAGAGCATATATACACTACCGTGCAAAAGTTTGGAACCACTAGGTATTTTTCATACAAATTGACCATTTTTGGTGGACTCATTAACATATTTCGGAAACACCTGCACTCTCGATATTTTGTGCATAGTTTCTACAACGTTTCAATAGTAAATCACAGAGGTTTCATCAAAAAATATTCATGAATTTCAAAAATATAGCGATTTGAATTTGTATTGTGTGAAAAATGATCAAATTTGTATGAAGATTAAAAGAGATCAAATTCAAATTGATATATTTTTTAAATACGTGAATATTTTTTGAAAAAACCTCTGTGATTTACTATTGAAACGTTGTAGAAACTATGCACAAAATATCAAGAGTGCAGGTGTTTCCGAAATATGTTAATGAGTCCACCAAAAATGGTCAATTTGTATGAGAAATACCTAGTGGTTCCAAACTTTTGCACGGTAGTGTAAATCTGTCTCTTTTTTCATGAAAAAAAAATCTATCGTTTAGCTGTAACTCACTCCATCGACCGTGGGCAAATACTTCAGGATGGGACACATATCCGATGCTATCGACAACAAAAACCCAGCTTGAGTGATTGAAACGGTGACATGAAGATCAAGAGCTCGTCCCTATAAAACACAACATAAGTGAAATACACTACATTTTAGAAGCCTTCGATATAACATTGGTACTAAAGCAGCATTTGGCGCACTGAATTTTACGTATTCAACGATTCATACTAAACTGCGCATGGCATATTCTACGTCAGGGGAGCGATAATTATGAGCCCTTTCCAAGAAGCTATCGGCTTTAATCATCAGCTCTTCTAAATCCTTCGAACAGTCGCTGTAGTAGCGTATTTTGTGTATGAAGTTTTGTATCTGGAAATTTGGCTTCAAGAAAAAAAAAACCAAAAATGTCCATTTTTAACCCAAATTTCTGTTGCCAATTGAAAGCGAAAATTTAAATTAGAACAAATAAATATGAAACTCACTTCAGACATTACGGTGAAATAAAACAAACAAAGCAAAATATCCTAGAATGTTGATCAATCGAAACGACGAAATGTTTGAACTGATTATTTATTGTTTGACAGCGAACAAGAAGACATTTGCAATGCAAACCGATATTTTTTTCGGCCACATCGGTTCATGTGTGTTAGTATTTCATTTGACATTTCGGTAGGTGTTGTGTATTGATGTGCTGTTATCATTGCTATGCGGTCGATCTGTTGATTATGTCAAAACACTTATCGGACTAGTTTCATCAGCCCTTTCTTCGTTCACTCCCTCTCCCTCTCTTTCTCTTTCTCTCTTTCTCTAAATATCGTTTTAAACATTTTCTGCGTTGAACGTGTGATTAACATTTGTACAATACCGCTGCCACTGAAGTAACGAAAAAAATGTATCTCATTGAAGAATTCTGTGATATTTATGTTGAGTTTAAAATTGATAAAAAAAAATCAGAAACAAAAATTCGGAAACATTATGCTTTCTTCGACCACGGATTACATTCACATCGAACTAATCACTGCTACTTGGAGAAATTTATTTCACTGTGTGCATGATCTGAACAAATATTTTGCAAGAATCAGAATACGTGCTGTCAAACTGTGAAATGTGCTTGTTAAATAAAATGTTATCTGAAAAACAAAGGAAGCACCGAATTAACACACTATAAATAACAATACTAGCTTAGATGCTTTCAAATCATTTTAATGAAAATTCACATTTCTTACTCAATTAAAATGAAATCGAGACGAGATTGTCAAACGTTTTGTCTTTCGTTATGTTTTAAAGGACAGAATTTATGTGTTCATATGGAATAGAGATATGCATTCAATTTTCAGAATGAAACGTATGAAATCTGACTATGCAAAATACGGAAGAATATTTTTTTTGGGACATTTGGGTTGACTTTGTTCAAAAGTGAAGAAAATTCGGATCGCCATGTTGTGTTCCTCAAATTACACACTAGATAATCATTTTTGTAATGTTTGCGCTTGTTTGTTGGAACTGATTGGAACTGTAAAAAAGCAACCCAATTCTAAGAAGTACCGAAATAAATCCATTCGCATATATGTATGCACATTCGAAAGTGTAATTAGTCTTTTTTGCATGACTTTTCGACCGGATTAGTTTTGCACGTGTTTGTTTGGTTTTCATATTATCTCCCTTGACCTGCATAATACGATCAAATGGACACAAAATACAAATTCCAATGAAGATTTCGCTGACGTTCACTTTTCATTCAAAATTAGCTGGACAAGTAATATGGGAATTCCGTATATAACCGTTTTGGTAAACATAGTTGTTAATTAATAGTCAATAGCATTTGGAACTTAATAATTAAGAAGTCTTGTGGATCAGTCGGTTAAATCATAACACGATAAGATATTGGTTATTTTAACTAATTATCGAAAAAAATGACATTATTCAGAGATACAAAAAATATTGTAAAAGCAAATTATTTTATGATAATTCAAAAAATTTCCCTTAAACACTTTGGGGATTGAGAGAGACAAAAGTCACGACAGTAAAAATAATGAGGTACAGTGTATGAATGTATGGCATTCATATTCTCAATCGACATATTTGTAGTTTATTTCATGCTCAGCAGTAAAGCTGAAGACACCTAATCGTTATCTATTTCCATATCTAGTTTCTTGTTTCAAAAAATGCGAATGAAAGTATCGTCAACTCATTAAATATTTCAAAAGAATATAAAATTTGACCGTCCGCGCTTAAAACACGTGAAATTGATTTTATAAACAAATGTCGAGAGATTCCCCACAGAAGTGCGGCTCGTACATACATTGTACGCGATACGAAAAGTTCTATGTATGTATCTATATTTAGATTCGTCATTATGCTTTCTCTTTCGTTCTATGCCAATTCGTCACTCTGCTTTGAATATTGTTTGTTTGGGTCGAGTGTTATTTGAAAAGAAGAAGAGTCAAGTTGTCAACTATGACATTTGAAATTTGTGAACGGAAAATATGGTGAAAACAAACATATTTTCAATATTTTCTGCGTAGAAATCAAAGTATGACTAACGCTCTGTACAATAGCGCTTCCACTGAAGTAACGAAAAAATTGTATCTCAATGAAGAATTCTGTGACATTTATTTTGAGTTTAACATTGATGATGCAATTCAGAAAATTCCGGCAAATAAGGCAGTTCTGGCCGTACTGAGTCCAGTGTTTCGAGCGATGTTCTTTGGATCAGTGAAAGAGGAAGGAGACGTACGGATTGTCGATGCAGATATCATAGCGTTCAAAGAGTTTCTTCAGTTTTTCTACTTGAGCGAGGTGAAATTAACGATGGAAAATATTGAAACGGTTGCACGTCTGGCCGATAAATACGATATCCTTGATTGTGTCAATGCCTGTGCCACATTTCTCGAAGGTCAACTAACATTAGACAATGTGTGTTGGGCCTATCAATTGGCAATGTTGGTTAAAAATGAAGCGTTAATTGAGTTTTGTGAAAATAGAATCTGTGAAACACCGAAAGATGTTTTTGCTTCGGACGAATTTTTGCGTTGTGACAAAGAAACACTGGAGCATATCCTAGAATTGAATTTGACATGCAGCGAAGCGGAAATATTCAACGCTTGCCGAATGTGGGCCGAACATTCGTGCAAACAAAATGATTTGAATGAAAATGATTCGGAGCATTTGAAAGCGCAACTTGGCAATTGTCTCCAATCGATTCGCTTCAATGAGATGAAAGTCGACGAATTTACTGCATTGTATGTGAATTACAACGGTTTATTTACTTCAGATGAATTCGAAGACATTATGCTTTCTTTGACAGTAAAGGAATATAAAGCGAAAATCTTCAAACGACAACCACGAAGATACATTTGGAATCGAGATAGAGTGGTGTACTGCAAACGAAGATGCATGTCTGGGTCACAGCAACGGTCCATACAAATGCCCGAACGGATTACATTCACATCGAACTATCCACTGCTACTTGGAGAAATTTGCACCTTTTCAACGTCATCAGGATCATACAATTATGATATGTACAACAATACCGTTCTTGTGTCCATTCTTGAACTGTCAAATCACACTTTTCACTCAAATTCATCGAAGAAATTGCTCTATGAAGACACCGCCAAGAGTTGGAATAACAGCCAATTGAACTTTCTTTTACCTCAACCAATTTTAATTAGGCCACAAATTCTATATGAAATTCGGTTGGAACTGTCTTGCTACGGCAGCTTCAGCTCTTCAACTCTTAAGCCAACGGTTGAAATGGAAAATGGCCTCATTATTCATTTTCATAGGAATCCATCACTTGACTACGACAACTCTTCATGTAGCTGGGTCTCACAGCTCGGCTTCAATAGATTTTAAATAAGTTTAACGTTAAGATGAAACAAATTTAACACGAATTACAGGAAAAACCAAAAGTCAGGCGATTTGAGCAATGCAAATCGAGTTGTCTCATGAAAAATTTATATGAATTAATTTATTTTTATAAACAAATGACGAATTTAATAAAAAAAAACTTTGAAAAATGCCATTCATGTGTATTTTCATCAATGAAAATATATTTTTAGTTTCAGTATACTTGATTTGTGCCATCTTATGTTGTCACAGAAAAAATGAGCACCTGGAAAATAGAAAATAAAATGTTTTTGATTTGAAAAATGCCAAAAATTCGTTTAATAAGTCACAATAGACGAGGTCGACTTCTCAAAAGAAATTCCCATTTCCAAAAGGGGATTAGGAAAACCAGATAAAAGGATAAACCGGGATAAACAACCGTAGAAGAAAGTCTTTTTTAAAGGAAAAGCGACTTGTTGTTCAATTTTATATTAGAATTTTTCTCTTTATTTACAGTATGTTTTGTTTTTTTTGCAAATTGATGCATCGTATTTTTTGTTTTGTTGTTGTGTAAAATTCTAAAAACTAAGCTAGCTAAATTGTAATCATAAATTTATAATCAATTTTTCTGTTCATTCTCATCTTTTTGTTTTATTCTTTTTTTTTTTCTCAGTTGCGCAACTCATATCGAATATGCAATTAAAAATCATTTAATCATTTTGCAATTAAATGATTTTTATTCTCGGTTGAATATATTTTTTGTTTCTTGTTTATATAGATTTCATTTTCTGTTGGTTTGTTGTCTCATTATTTCGGTTGACCATCGTAAATTAGCGTTATTTTTCTCATATATTTTTCATATTTTTTTTCTCTCCAATTTCTCCTTGTTTTTCGAAAAGAAAAAAAAATGACATTGATAATAAAACTAAAACCTAAAAATGAATTAACTATGTATCATCATTTATTTCTTGTGTGTTTTTCTTTTTCATTTTCCCATCTGATAACTAAAATTAACTTAATCATTACGCGTGTGGGTGTCGCTTAAATTTTTTCACGTTTTTTTTTAATTTAAATCTTCTTTCATTGTGTATATGTGTCTATGTGTCAAACGAACTAAATGATATTTGAATCTAATAAGCAATTTCGCTATGTTTAAGCGATGATTTTTTTTTGATGTTGTTATTCATTGAAATTCTCGTCAGTTGTTTTTACTTCTTCTTTCATCTCATTTTATGAAATTAATTCATTTGTTTGATCAACGCAATGAAAATTGCTGCAAAGTGTGCACAAACAAAAACCACGAGTGTATGTGTATTGTATACGTTTTCTGCAAAAAAAATGGTTTTTTCTTCTCTTCTTTTCTACCAAATGACTTGACTAAATCCCTTCGAATGTGTATGTGCCACAATTTGCCGTCTACTCAATACGATTGACATCGAGTCTAATAACCATTCACTCTAATGGAACTCAAGAGGAAGAAAAAAAATAGTAATAAATTTCGTATGTTTGATTTTTCTTTAATAAATTCTATGAATTAAAAAATCGGTTTTCGTCCTTATTTTTCCATGCTTATGACAAAACGTATAAGTTACGTTCGAATAACAAAATAATAGAGGAAATTGTATGATTTTTTTTTATTTCGTTTCAGTACATAAGAAAAGAAAAGGAGAAGTTAACTTAAATTCAATGCATTAAATATATGATTTTAAAAAAATGTTCTACTCTTTGAGATTGATTCAATTTTTTTTCTTCTTTTTATGCTTCATGTCTTACAATTTACGTTTGGGTTGCATTAAATTTGTTTTTCGTGTCGTCTCTAATAAATGATTCATATGTGTCAGTTTGGAATTACTGAAAGTAGTTCGAATCAAAAGAAAATGAAATGTACGTTTTTTAAACGATTCACAAATCCACAATGTGTGTGTGTGTGTGTGTGTGTGTTTTTCTCTCTCTTCTTTTTATTGGTTTTTGTTCTCTCTCACCTTTTTTTATTCAAAAATTGTTTGCCTAACGAAAGAGTGGCTGCATGAAAAAAGTCGATGTGCTTTCATGCATTGAAAATGATATTTAAAAAAAAAAATAAAATAAAGAAAAATGATTATGCAAAAATCGAAATTGAAATGGCCGTAGGTTTGATTTAGTTTGTTCTGTGTATCATCGTCCAGAGATCTCAGAAATAAAAAAAAAATAACTAAAACAAGTATAATCAAGACGATGCTTGATACATATCATTGTTTTGGATGCTTAGAAAACAGGCAACAAAAATCAGTGTGTCACAAAATGTGCTGGAGGAGAGCATGGAAAAAATGTAACGCGTTTTCATTTCTCTCATTCACTTTTTTTTTTCTTCGTCAATATTCATTCGTGCCTTCAAATCAAGTGTGTATTCGTTCATGTGTAATATTGTGTTGCGCTAACATATCTTTCTGTCTCTGTCTGTCCCATTATTTGCTTTTGCGATGCGTTTGATGTTTTGACAAATGTTATCAAAAATATAGAATTGCTTCTTGCGTATTTTGTGTCGATTTTCCTTTCTCTTTCTCATTTTGTTGTATTTAATCCGCTTTCTATTTTCTTGTGTGTTTTTCATTTGTTTTCATTTCTTTGTCAATATCAAATTGAATTAAAGTAAATAACATATTTACAGGTCTACGTTCTAATGTGTTTATATTGGTACTCGTTAGAAAAACCATATAATATATCTTTTTTTTATGTTCATTTGTTGGTTTTTGTTTGTGTAAATCGTAAATTTAACAATGGGTCAAAGCGCTCTTATACTTTTTTGTTGTTGTTGTTTATATTTGTTTTGTTTCAGTGTACGAGAAAGAAAAATATAGCATATATTTGGGAAATTTTGGATATTAGTTGTTTTTTCTTCTTGTTCTTTTGTCTAATCTCATCGCACACATTTCATCCATTTTTTTTTTTTTGGTTTTATCTGATGATAATTTGGAAATCGTTTTTTTCTTGCATTTTGATGATTGAAAAGAAATTGTTTTGTTTTGTTTTTAAATAAAAACTAGAATCCAATGCATGGAATGGATAAAAGGTGTGTTTCAATGTGAACATGGATGAAATCTATGGATGTTGAATTGTTGTAGAATTATTGCTGATTCAGTTCAATAGTTAACATGCTGATGTGATGCGAGAATTCAATTTCAATACAAATACAGTGTTTTATATGTTTTCCGCTCCTATATCCGTGCATCGTCTACTCGAATGTGTTCCTCTATATCTCTCTCTAATTTTAATTTATTATCACAAAATGTCTAAATGGGTTCATGTCGTCTTCTACTCTGATACATAGATGCATTCCATTCGTTTTCACGCTCCAATTTAGTTCATCCATTTGCGGCAATTTGGTGCGCCGCACATGCACGAAATCTTATGTGAATCGTCTTCAATATCAAACTTGTAGTCATATGACAGCTGAAATGAATGGAATTTATTTTTAGTTTCATTTGATTTATTCAGTTTTATTGAATTGGATATTCAGAATTTATGGAAAAAGAACCATAGTATGCTAAAACCGAAGCGCCTCTTACCTCTTCACCACGATTAATGCGACGCTTTGCAAATATGATGATACGGAATTCCCGATCAACTTCAACGATTTCGGTGACACAATTCGGATTACACGAATGATTTATGTAACGCGCCAATCCACCGGATAACGTTGCATCCACTACACGATCTTCGTCCAAACGGAACATGTAAATGCCGCGATTCTATGGGTTTTTACGGAAAATTGAATTATTTCATCAAATTAATTTTCAAATTGTTCAAAAATATGGAATGAAATGGAATTTGGAACAGTTTTAAAATGAAAAATCAACATAAAAAGTCCAATCAAAAAGATTGCTTTGGAAATGCTTCAAATTCGAGACGAAATTTTCGTCTAAAAATGGAACGTTTTGAAAGATTGAAGAAAAATTAGCCAAAAAGACCGAAATTCATTACAAACCTTTGCCTCATATTGTTTTTCGCGCAGCTCTGACAATTCCGATCGAATCACCTCGCCGATATATTCGATGACCATTGTGTGTTTCTCCAAGTCTCGAGCCGCATACAAGCCCAGCCCTTGAATTTTTGATCTGTAAATGGAATTGCATTTTTTTGTGTAAAACTGTGTTCAACTCAACAAATGAGCTACTTAAAGAAGGAAATGTTCACTTACCGAGCTAGGAACACGTTGTTTCTCCATTCTTGCTTCATTTTCTTGTATTGCGAGCTCTTCGAATGGACAAATTGCTTGCTGTATGGGCACGCCACTTCACCAACAACAGATGTAGAGGCAACAAATGCTGGCCGTTGACTTGCACTGCCCGATCGTTGTGTGTGTGGTTTTTTCCAGCTGAGATTTTGCTGTGGTTTCGGTTCAGTACGTGCCGCTCCCGATGGATTGATGGCCAATGGTAGCTCAAGCAGCGGGTTTCGTCCATATTTGAATCGATAATCGGTGAGTGTTTCGATGCCGGGCAAACTTTCCAATATGCGAACCACGGCCGGTTCGGTCAAACCGAACAAATCTTCGCCAATGATGTACTTGGGAAAGATTTGCACTAAATCGTTTTCTTTGCGTAGCGGTGCCAATTTTTCGAGGATACGTTGCCAAACTGCTTTTGGCGTTGAGTCACGGTATTCAACGTCTTCTTCGAATGATTCTTGGATGAGAACACGGAATTCCGGTCGACCGCAGACATCGGCAATCGAGCAAATGTATCGGCATCGTTTGTTTGGTCGTCGGAATGACCAGTAGAATCGTAGAATTTTGTAGCCAATCGGATAGATGAAGTTTGGTGTGTGGAAATTGACTAATTGATGCGGCAACAGTTGGCCTACATTGAGGAATATCAAGCTGCCAACACGCAACAAATTGCTCAATTCCGAATGATGCATCACCGAGGCGACTTGTCTTGGTTCATCTCGTTCCACATAGACACGACGCTGTACGCTCAATGTCGTCAGTTCGTTGTCTTTTTCCGTTTTTGGTGCGTGGCTGGTGCAATGCGCCGTTTTGCTCTTATAGAAAACGCAATTGTCTTTGATCGCGCAGCTCAAATGGTAAATGTTGGTGCAACGGTTCTTGAAGCATTTGATCGTCGCTCCATATTGATTGCACAGGGTGCATTGTTGTGTAAAACTCTGTTGCAACGCATTCTCCAAATTCATCAACGCACCATTGACCGTTTCATAGACACCGTCCGACCAAAGGGCACAGTTCAAGTGAACCCATTTGTCGACGTCAAAGTTCAACAGACGCGACGGTCCATCAGCAACTCCATCACCGATTTGATGGCAGAATATGCATTTGCGCGTGTCTTCGGGCAATTTATCGGGCGATGGTGTCACGGTGATGTTCATCCGGAACAGCATTTCGGTCGTTTCTTTTTCCGTCATTTTCTTGTATTTGTTCTGCGCTTTGAAGCATCCCGGTGAGAATTTCATGTATTGCATTACCTTTTGCTTCTTTGCCGGCTGTGATTTTTCATCGGCGACCGCATCGTCAGGCAATTTTCTTGCATTCGGTTTCAATCCATCGATCAATTTTGTGTCGTTCTTCACATTCGAATCGGTGGCCGATAAGACGCTATCCTTTGTATCGTCCTTGGTGTCAGTGCTGATGCTTGAATTGTCTTTGCTATTTTCATCGTCGGCATTCACGTCATTCAGTTCGGTGATCGATGAAGTTAGCAAAATGTTCGGGCATTTGCTGTATTTCACCGTATCGTCGTACATGCTTTGTTCCGTGTTCGATGTTTCCGGCAGCTTGTCGTCCAGAATATTCGTTGGCACACATTTGAATTGGCGATAGCATGATTTGCTGCAGAAGTATAAATCATCACTCTCGTTCACGAATTCGTGTTTGTTTTGCGCCAGCAATGGGAACTCGTAGGCTTTGGCACGAACGACTGTATTCAAAATGACCACATCACAGTGACGACAGAATTTGGCATTTCCATTCAAAATGGTTTGAATATCGATCGGAGCGCCTTCTTTGCCATCTTTGCCGCGTGTGCGATACAAGCCAAGCTTTTGGCTTGGTGGCGTTGTCGTTCGCTCCACAATTTCGTACGTGGTTGGCGGATGAATGTGTAGAATATTTGCCAAATCTTGCAGCACAGTCAAGATATCATCAGCGGCCGATGATGTCAATGTTAACGTAATTGTTACGTTATTCTTGTCTTTCAACGCTGGCATCGGTGGTCCGAATTTCGATTTACTACCAAAGATTTCTTTGACACTGTTCTTGTCGATGAGAGTGTTGCAATTTTTGTCGGTTGTCAGCGACATGCCCTTCTTCAAGCGAATCGGAATCGGTGTAATGATCGGAATTTGTGGTGACATCCGTTTGTTCATCTGAGAATCAGTTGTCGATTCCTCGTCATCTTCTTGAATCAATCGCAAGCCGGGGAAATGTGATGGTGAATCTTGGATCACACACTCTGGACTCGATGAACTGATGATTGTGTCTGGTGTTTCAATGTCACGCTCCTTCAAGAAATCGTATTTACTACGATTTTCATCATCACTGGAGAATTTGATTGGTGAAAATTCTTGATCATAGAAACCGTAATGTGTCGATGAATTGTGTTGCTCGGACAACGGTGACTTGCAACCAAATGGCTTGGTGTTGTAGTGATCGGAAACACTTTCCAATTCAGCTCGACCGTATTCATGCTTCAGATCGCCCGAAATGATGCTGTATTCACGATCCGAACCGAACTTGTTCAAATCACCCGAACCAAATGCCGAACAAATCGAATAGTTTCGATTGAGTGTCGGCTCGAGTATTTGCATCGGTGGCATGCATTTCAGCTGAACCATCAAATTATCGATAAACGTATCGTAATCTTCGTCCACTTTGGCCGTTGCGCTCATTTTGCGTGGCTTCTTCTTGACCGGGCCTTGGCCAATAGCCGCAGCAGCTGCAGCAGCATTTGCATTTTCTTTGCTTTGAATCTGCATTTGACGACGATTCTTCTGATATTCACGACGCTTTCGACGTTTATTCTCCAGTGCTATCTCTTGGGCAATTTTCGCAGCCATTTCTGGATCGGTGATCGTTTCATTTGTTGGCTCCTCTTTTATTGAATCTTGCTTAATACTGCTGTGATCGGATGCAGCACTCATTTGTGAATTATCATCGAGCAATTCACGCTTAACATCCGCATTCGATAGAATCGATGGTGGACGCGAGGTTGGCGTTGGACTCGATTGCGATGGAATCGAATCTTCACGTTTGATTACAATCGCTGATGCGTTCATCATTTCACCGGTTTTTATGAATGCAGCGCCAGCATTTTGAACGGTTTCTTTTGCAACGATCGGTTCAGTCTTGATCACTTCAATTGGTGTTGTTGCCGCTGAAGCCGATTCAATTGGCTTTTCAATCGATGTTTGATGCTGCAATGTCACACAATTCTTCTGCGCTATGGCTACTGAATTAAGTTAGGGGAAGGAATAAGAGAATAATGCATATTATGAATATTAGAGTTGATAATGTTTGTTAAACGTTTTGCAGTCGCTAAAAAGTCGATTATGTAAAAGCGATCTTGAGATATTGATGACGATAAATTTGAATCTTTAAAATGTTTCGTTGAGTTGTTTTAGAATAGAATTGTTCAATGTTACCAATCTCAATAAATTTACCTGTATTCGGGGTCGAGGCATTCGTTGAAGTAACAGTCGTTGTTGTTACGTCTACCACTGTAGTCACCACTTCTGGTGGAGTTGGAGTCACAACTGGCTCAGGTTGACTTGCTTTGGCTGAAAAAAAAGAGTGAATTGTCATTAATTTTCAAAGAAAAGAAAACCCCTTTTTTGGTTATGTTCAGATTTTCTGAAGTTCTGTTTCAGATTTTGTGACCGAACTTCTTTTCACTGTTTTCATTCGTTTTCTCAAGATGGAAAACGTCTTTTATACTTTTCTTCTTTCAAAGAAGATCTGAAGTCAATTCGATTTTTTACGAAAAATCACATTACTCACTTGTGATAGTGACGGTAGATGCCGGTGTTCCCGTGGTGGTAACCGTTGGTATTGTAATTTGAGGTACCGTAGTAACCTGGACACTTGTTATAATCGGTGCTGGAATGGTGGTTGGTTCATCTTTCTCTTCGCTGCTCACTGGCTTCGAAACGAAAGACGTTTCACGTGATAATATTTGATGAGCGCGCACCGAATTTTTCGACGTTTCAACCGATGCACTGCTGACGGCAACAGTTGATGCTGCCGCTTTATTTGCGCTGTTTATTTGTGCGCTGAACGATTGTGATGTGGTTGTTGTGGCTGTATAAAAAGATTGTTATTTCGTTAAAAAGTCTAATAAAATTGGAATTGATTACTTGAAGAGATTCTCAAAAAAACTCATCTTTTCCAATAGGACATTAAAAAAAAGTAAAGTAATTTAAAAAGCAGAAAATCCACAAATCAATGGATGTTTACCTGTAACAAGAGTGTTTGGTTTCGATTGGATGGCATTTGGAGTGGCTGGTACAGGCAAAATGACCGGTCTGGCCAATTGAGCTTCGAGTGAACTAACCACACCCAAGCTTGGTGCTCGCAACGAGGTCACCGATCGCGATATTGTTGGTATCGATGATGGTGTTGGTGCGGTATTGCTTGCTTGTTGCAGCAATTGCTTCAGCAAAACATTTTGCGATTCATCCGATTTATGGACCATGGTGACAGTGGTGAATTTACAATTTTCCGTTGCATTTTCGGTGGTATTTTGAACGATTGACGCCGGAGCTGCTGCTGTGCCTTCGTCTTTTTCATCTTTCAGTGATGCCTCCATGCTGCTGTGTCGTTTGCTTATGATTTGAGCGGGTGTTTCTTTGAGGAAGCCAGGAACTTCATCGGTCGATTTCGATCGACGGAATGAATTGTTGGTCAATTGTGTTTGTAGTAGTTTTGCATTTGGTTTTTGTGCCGGTTGACTGAGGGTAGCGCTCAAAATGCTGCCGCTTGTCGGATGGCTGTATAGGCCCGATTGCAGAATATTCTGAATAGCTGCCGTTGAACTAGCTGACGTGACCGATGCATTCGATACGACGGTTGCATTTTCGATTTTCGTCAAAATCGGCAATTTGATGGGTTTCTTCGAAATGGTAAACTGTTGTCCTTCGGCATAAGGAACAATACGAGATTGCTGTGGCTGAGATAATGTACTGCTCAAAATGCTCATCGTTTGTGTGGTACTCTTTGCGATCGATGTCGACACCGAAATTGGATTATTTGTCGAAACGACAATGTTATTGGCAGCCGATACAATCGATGCAGTGGTCACGACTTTGTGAAGAATTGGCATTTTATTGATAATCACCGATGAGCCGGGTGGTGCTGCCTGACCGGAAATGATGATTGGCGTCCCGCCCATTGTCGATTTCACGAGTGAAAAAGTCTGTGTCTTTGCACCAGATGAATTAACCGTGACCGGTGATCGACTTCGGCTTGTCATCGGTGAAACGGTTCGCAATTGTTTCACGACCAGAATACTTCCGGCCGATGTCGTTGTAATCGATCCGATATTGTTCTGACTGAACGCTTGCGATGTCAATATTTTGCCAGCAGTGATCGTTGTTGGAATCGTTTCGTTGACAATCTTTGGAACGGTTTGTTGAACGGTTTCAATTTTTGCATTCAGCTCATTGGTGCGATTAACAGCCAACACATTTTCAAAACTCGTTGGCACAACATTTGTGGTGTTGTCCGTTTTGATGCCGGACGGCATTGCTGTGGCCGCCGCTGCCAATGCGTTTGCAACTGACACTTGTGCGTCGATTGTTTTTATTTCGACAGTGGTTGTGACCGGTTTGTTTTGATTGCTTGTTATGCCTGAGGCCGTGTTTGAGTTTGTTGCTGTTTGATTAATCGATGACATAATTGAACGCAATTGTTGCGATGCATTTGCCATGTTCGAAGTTATCTCGTTGGGTTGTGAAAGCGGTGATAACTGTGGCAAATTCGATGTCAAACGTGCAGTTTGCTGAAGACTGGCTGTATTTGGTGATTCACACGATTTGATGATAACATGCACTGGAATTTGTACGGTTGGTTTTGTTGGTTTTTCGGTTGCATCTTGTGATTTATCGCCGCCACTTTGCGATGTATTCGATTGACTGTCTGATTTGATGATTGGCGACGATGATGACGATTTGCGTTTCCAGTCATCGTTCAGCATTTCGTCCACTTCGATGATACGGTCTTGATTTGATATGGATGAAATAGGTGACGAAATTGACTTCTGCGAATTCTCCTGCAACAATTTCAACATAGAATATCTCTCGGTCAATTTCATTCATAAAAAACTGTTATTTTATTTTTGTTTGGTAAATGAATTTATTTTTCGAAAGGAACGAAAAAGCAGTAGTAAATAAAAAAACGTGATAGCGCGATTGTGAACTTACCCCAATTTCATTAGCATCACGATTGTTTGAGTCTTCGGTTGTGTAGATCGTTTCTTCGGTGAGCATTAGATCGCTTTCATCTTGTTCGATTGAGCTGTCGGGCGATATGGATTCGTCTTCGAAGAGTTTCGTTGGCAATGACACATCCTGTGACACTTTCAACGAGGCCAGTGACGTGCCAATTTTCGAATAGGTCAGGGTAGGCGTTACACTTTTCGTTATCTGTGGTCCAGCAACCGATGTTACTTTTCTTTGATTAGCTGTCGTAACGGTTTGTTGTGACGGTTGTGCGCGCACAAGTTGTGCTTGCACGATACGACCACCCGAAGTGTGTTGAATGTTCAGTGGTGACAACGTGACAAAGTTCGAATTGAGTTTTTTCAACGAAATATTGGAAAGTGATGTACTGATAATGGCCGATTGACCAATAATCTTTTTATTGCCCGTCTCAGCATTGCCTTTTGCCCCTGAGACGCGTGCCAATGGAAGATTTTTCAGTATCGGCACTGAAATCGTTTGATCGCCCAACAGGTATTTGGCTTGTGTTGCATCTTTCACCAAATTATGCGTGGATGCCGATGATGAAACGGTCGAATAGACTGCATTTTTGTTGGTAACAATGGCAGTGGCTGTGACGGTTTTACGACCATACGGAACGATTTGTGGCTTATTGGAAGAAGCTGAAGATTGTGGTACAACAACTGTAATGACTCTACCCTTGCTCAAGGTAGTCGTTTCCTTGGCAATTGTTACCGGTTTCGAGGTTTTGATCAACGGCAACTCTTGTTCGGGTTCGATTTCCATCAATTCAATCGATGAATTACTTTCTTTTCCGTCTTTGGAATTGCCCGAATCGATCATCGCTTCAAAATCTTCGGCTGTATTATGCAAACGATCTTCAGGTGTCTTAATGCCTGAATCCATGATGATAATTTCTGAATTCATTGACATGATCTCTTCTTCGGTTGTGGCGAAATGCTCTTCCGAATTGGTATCTAAATTCACGATTTCATCCAGATAAACCGGTGATTCGGAATGATGTTTACCATCGTCATCACTGTCATCGACCGTCATGGATTTCGAATCATCTTCAGTCGGACTTTCGATTGTGTGACGTTCACCATCATCAACATAGTCAGCTACACATGGGAACAGTGGATATTCTTCGCTAATTTCCTCCGATTCCAATGGGCTTGATACAATGTTGAAATCATTTCCCGCCGATGTGTCATAAATCACCGACACATCATCGCCATCGATAGCGTTCTGTGCGACTGAGCTAAGCGATACTTCCGGTCCGATAACCGATTTATCATTATCATCGTCATAGTCCATGATGCGTTGCTTTTCATCCGGGCTGCTGTCGATCACCACAATATCCTCCATGATCATTGTGGATCCGGTCAATGGGGATCGCATCGATGATTTGGTGCTTGTGTAGCAACTGTCCGATGCCGTTCGCTTCAGATTGCGATTGATCATATGCGGTTGCACGGTGAATGTGGTTGGTGTTGACATTGTCGATGCATTTGACGCTTCATCATAATCGTCCTGTGTTGGTATTATGTTGGCCACTTTGCCACGGTGAATGATTCGTGTACCGGTAGCGGCTTTTAATGTGCCCGTCGTTTTCATTGTGCCTTTCTTCTTCAAAATTGTGACATTATTCAATTCCGATCGGGTGACAATCACAACTGGATTGCTGGTTTGTGGAGCCTGCGATTGGCCGCTAGTCGATGTACTAGCCATTGGCAATCGCTTGGCACCACGGCTTAAACCATGAATTGGCGCACCACCACGCAAACCGGGCTTCTGATATACATAACCGGGCGGTGGTTGTTGTGGCTGCTGTTGTGGTTGCTGTTGAACCTGTTGCGGCGAATTCATTGGCCCACCACTCGGCGGCCGTTGCATATGTGGTGAACTAATCATCATTGGACTAACCACCTGTTGGTGCACCAAGTAGGAAAAAAAATGAGATTAAAATGCATTCAAGTGATGTCGTATGAAATCCCGTTTGAAAAAAATGACTGACTGACTTTAACTTCAGTTGACTTTAGTTGATTGAATTTATGTTTTTGTTCTTAGAAAATCACTCTGTCCCAAATGAAGCAACTTAGATTGACTTGTAACTTCAAATGATTTCAGTTAACTATGATAGACTTACACTACACGTTGTACTGAAATGTCAATCAAAGTAAGTCATTTTTGTCCGAAATTAGTTAACTGACGGCTCAGTTACTAATCTTTCAGACGGGATAGAACGAAAAGATTATTTGCAAGATTTAAATAGCACATCCGCATTTAATCGAAATCTAATCCATATGTACGATATCAACTTACTTGCTGTTGAATGTAATGCTGCTGTTGCGATTGAACCTGTTGCATTTGCATTTGGTTCTGTTGCATCTGATTTTGTTGCATTTGATTTTGCTGCATTTGGTTCTGTTGCATTTGGCTCTGTTGCATTTGCAGCATTTGCTGTTGCCGTTGCATCTATAAATAGCATATTGAGCAACATGAAATTTAAGCATTTTAAACATGTTCCATTTTCTGTTTCACATTTCAACAAAAATAATTTATTTTTACTCAAGTAAAACGTCTTCGATATTCAAATAAATTAGACAAAATATTCCAACTCTACTCATTCGGAATCCGCTCATGATGAGTTTTCGATTTATTTTGTGTTTTTTCTTACATTATTGATGAGTCTTACCTGCATCACCGTTTGTTGTCTCCGTTGCAATTGTTGCTGTTGCTGTTGTTGTTGCTGCTGTTGTGGCATTTGTTGCATGGGATTCGCATTCGGCGACATTATTGGTTGTGGGCTACCCAATGGCGAAATGTAACCCGTCATACTTGCTTGACGATTCACCACAATCTGTTGCTGCTGCACTTGCTGCTTGCGTTAAATTCAAAAAGACAATTTATCATATTAAATCATCATAGTGTTAGAATTGAGCAAATTAATATTGGAAATGTGATGCCGGTTACCTGTTGTTGCTGAGGTCGAACGAAACGATGCTGATTGACAATCATTTGGGTTTGCACAATATTTTGTTGTGCATATGTGTGGCTCGGGCTCGTTAAAATTCGACCTTGCATTGGTGGACCAGCGATACGATGATGTTGAGGTGATGTCATTCGTGGAGCTGGCGACGTTAATCGACCAGGCAACGAGGGTGATGGTGAAGCGCTGAACAATATAAGAAATATTTTCATTAGTTTGCATATTCGTGAATGAGTTTTTAATTGAAGAAACGAAATATAAATGAGTGAAAAGTTTTCCGAATTAATTTATCGTACCTCATTGGACCACCTGGACTGAACGGACTCATCTGAGGAGCATTCGATTGCTGTTGCAAGAAAAGGAAACGCATTATTCTCATTTTCAATTGTCAATAAAAATGAATGCTGTTCAAACAATTGCTGCAGAACGTCTTTTTTTGTTCTTTAATCAATCGTATTTTACCTCATCAGGCTGCGAATGTGGTGTTCCGATGCGTGGCGATGGTTGGCTGTTGTACGGTGACATATTCGGATTGCCAGGGCTTTGCATGATCGCATTGCTTGGAATCGGACTTTGTGCCATTAGTGGGCTAGGCGCTTGCATCGGTGATTGCACCGACATTTGCATCATGCTGGATTGTTGTCCCGGATTTCCAAGCGGCGATTGAGCAGACATTTGCATCATATTTGTTTGTTGTCCAGAGTTTCCAAGTGGTGATTGGGCCGACATAACGCCCGGTTGATTGATCGGCGAGAGTATCTGTTGCGGTTGCTGTTGAGCCTAAAATTTCAATTGAATATTTTCATTTATACATTTTTCGTTTTAGTAAATACTTTTGATGCAAGCAAAAACCAGTGTTCAAATTAAACTAAAAATAAACAAAATTGCATCCGAACAAAAACCAAGTTACTTACAGCCATTTGTTGTCGAGCGAGATTGTTCTTCATGCCAGCTGCCTGTTGTTTATTCTTATAGTCGTTAATAACGAGCGTGTGTTGCCGTGATTGTTTTCGTGCATTCTCGAGTTGTTTTTGAACAAACGTTTGATCAGCAGTAATCTTGTTAAGTTCGATAGTATCACTTTCGGTAAGGTCGTTTCCGCCCTTTTTCAACGCACGTTGTTTGCTGTTCAGTGCTTTGCGTGATTTTCGTAATTTCGTCACCTCGGTCTCATAGTATTTCCGTTGGTTGGCCAATTTATTGTCCTGTGCACTCAGCCATTGTTCATAGTTGATTTGCATTTGGCGATCTTGTTCGGTGACAATGCTGTCTGGCGGCAACGATGGCGGTTTCTGTAAGTTGGCCACAAACATTGGTACACTGCACGCTTCGGTCTTCACAACCGTTGGCTCCATCATCGTGTTCATGGTTGGCACTTGATTTTGCATGTTCTGCTGTGGAGATTGATGCGGCTGTTGCTGTTGGCTGACCGTACGCTGAATGAACTGTGGCCGCGGTTGATTCTGAGCAACGAACGCTTGTCGTTGCTGCGATTGATTTTGCATCATCGGCTGTTGTTGTTGGATGGGCAAAAGCCCTTGTGCCGGAATACCTTGTGTTTGCATCCCTTGATTGGGCATCCCTTGTGCTGGTATTCCCTGAGGTGGCATTCCCTGGGCTTGTATCCCTTGCGCTGGCATACCTTGATTGCCGAGCACATCAGCACGCAACCGTTCAAAATCATGTTCGCTCAACAAACTCGAACTATTTGGATTGCTCATGTCACTGTTCATTGATGCTTGACGCTCACGCTCTTGCTTCTCGCGTTTCTCTTGCTCCAGTAAATCTTCGAGCAACAAAGGCTGTTCCTATTGGCAATGGAGAAATTATACACATTTTATCCCAAAATAAAAATGAATTGATTATTGCTTAAAACCGTTGCATCTAATAAAAACAAATAATGTTTATTTTTGTTTACTAAATATTACGATGAGAACGGCATGTATGTGTCTTGGTGTATTTTGAGATATTGAAAAACAAACAAAGCGATCAATCAGGCCAGAGTACGAAACGAAAGAAAAAGTAAACGGACTAAACAGTAAATTAAGCGAAATCCGAAAAAACGAGAGACGTGTCAACACAAGAATTTTGACATCTGATTTCATTTCAAATTGGTCGGCATACCGAAGCAAATGCTCTTTTTTCCTGTTTTTGGTTCATTCAAATCCAATCCGAATTATTGCCTATGTAATATGTGATCAATAGACGGGACGATAGTTGTATAGATATACTATGTACATTTGCGGTGAATTTCTATGTTTTTGGCTATATAATTTGGCTCTTGCAACACAAAATTAAAGCGATTTAGAGATGACTAGTGTGTGTGAGTATTTTTTTTTCTTCTGGGCATGAGCGAGGCCGAAAGAGCGACAGCGAGAAATAGATGTATAGATAGATATATATATAGAAAGACAGAGAAATGTGAGTTGTTTTTTTATTTTCATTTTAGAAAACAATAAAAGGAAACTTGCGAATGTAATAATTGATTGTTCTAATTTTGGCATATTTTTTTGGTTCGATTTTTTGTTGTTGTTGAAATGTTGCTAAGTCACATTTATTACACTCTCACCTGCAGCAACAGCGGACGACGCTGTGTCATTGCTGGTGGATAATCAGATGTTATTCCGGACGCGCATGTTTGATACGTATTATACTGTACATGTATATATTCATATGTACTTAAATATTGATGTTATAGGAAAGAGTAGTACAACAAAGAGTAGAAACAAATAGATATATGTACAACTAAAGAAAATTAAAAAAAAAAACAATTGATATAAACTTCTAATTTGATTTTCTTTTTTTTCGTTAAACCCTATTCTCTATCGAATTAATTTTTGCTTTTTTATTTTCATTGTCAATAACAAGACATTCACTGAGTTGATTGCTTAGTAACTTAAACGAAAATTTGTAATCAAAAGAAGAAGAAACAGAAAACAATTGAACATAAGATTGATTACAAGAAAGCGTCGCATTGTTCCCTTCATCGAGTGCAATAACAATTAAATCAAATGGGGCACAAAATCACGCTTGATTGAAACTTTTGTGCACAGAGTGAGAAGGCAAAATGCAAACACTTCAAATATTTTTTAAACATCGATTGGGTTAGTTTTTTTTTTGGTTTGTTTGTTGCTATTGAATTTGGAAAACGTTCATACACTGGTTCATCAAAGTAGACAACAAAATGGTTGGAAGAGAAACAAAGAAAATACGATGAAAACGAACTCACCTGAACATTATTCATGGCACCTGGATACGGTGGTGGTGGTTGAACTGGATAAGGTGGCGGATTCGAACGGATTGACACACGCTGTTGAGCGCTCATATTTGGTTGCATTTGCCTGAGAAACACGCATTTTTTCATTAATAAAAAAAGCAATCAATTTCATTTCGTGTTTTTGGGTTCAAAATTTCACAGAAAGAAAAACGTTCAAAACCTAAAAAAGAGACGAAAAACGAATCACTCACCTTTGCTGCATCATCATTTGTTGCTGTTGTGTTTGCGGTGGTCTATTTTGTGTAATTTGATTGGGAAGTGATGTTTGCACCACATTTGAAACGACTGAATTGGTAGCATTCGCTTGTTGTTCATTATTTTGATTGAGATTTGTTTTCAACTGGCCCATTGCCGCTTTATTTTCATTGGCCTTGTTCAATTTCTCCAATGCGGCTCTCTTGGTCTTTTCCTTTTCTTCGGTTTCATCAAAATCGAGACTGTCCAATAGATTCGATTGATCGGCTTCGTCGAGTGCATCCAATTCGGGATCAGCATATTCCAAAATGTTGAAGTCAACGCCCATTTCAGCGGTAAAGGACTTCAAGAATTCATCATCGTCATCTTCGCCCAAATCACCCAAAATATCGCCAACTTCTTCGAGTTTCTCCAATTCGGCATGGTTACCAAAGTTATCTAGTTGCTCGGCCGTCGATTGATTTGGTGCACATTGTTGTTGTTGTTGTAACGGTTGTTGTTGCTGCTGCTGATGCTGCTGTTGCTGCTGCTGCTGCTGTTGTTGTTGTTGTTGTTGTTGTTGTTGTTGTTGTTGTTGTTGTTGTT
>NW_022601438.1:3557031-3576748 GCF_009176505.1 Sitodiplosis mosellana | reverse complement strand
TTGTTGTTGTTGTTGTTGTTGTTGTTGTTGTTGTTGTTGTTGTTGTTCTCCAGCATTTGTATTGACTATGTTTGGTTGAGTGGTCGAAGCCTGGCTAACATTTGGTGTAATATTTTCAGCTGGCGAGCTTACCATCGGAGTATTTTGAACGGTAATAACCGATTTAACCGTTTGATGTTGCTGCTGCTGTTGTTGTTGCGGGCCCATAAATCGTTGCGACCGCGCAATCATACCAGGTGGTAGCGGTTGTCGGAATGTATTAACTGCATTCTGTTGCGGCTGTTGCTGCAAAAGGTCGCGCAATTGTCGATTATTCTCTTGTGATTGTGCTCCAGGCGATGAATATGGTGATGCGCTGTTTCGTGGCTGGATTTGACCTTGAATATCCGTTGGCTTGTGCATCGGTGTTCGCATATGCATATGACTTGCCGGGCTTTGGCCAGCACTCGCCGTTGGACTTTGGTGATCGAATGAACGAGGCGTTTGTGGAGACTGAAAGAAACACATTTTTTGGTTTTGTTGACGCAGAGAAGTAGACAAAATTCTATCTTTAAAGAGTAAATTTTTTAAGGTTACACTCACATTCAAATATGGATCTTGTGAACATTCTGACGATGGACGCGAAAACTGATCATGAGTACTAGTTACTGGTGACAATGGGAATTGATTGTGTGGCGATTGAGGCGTTTGCGATTGTGGCGAGAATGGACTTTGTACAATACGTTGTTGAATTTGACCTGGTCGTGGTATTTGAACCGAAACGGCTCGTTGCTGCAAATCAAGAGAGAGAGATAAAAGAACGATTCTAGTATGAAATTCAGAAAAAAAACTTTTAAAATGTTGTGATTCATTAGGTGAGTCCCATGAGATTCAGCGATTTTCTCTTTAAAAAATGAAATCTTTTTTCGAAGATTCTACCTGTCAAATGTTCTTTAATGTTCGAATAAAAACTTGGACAAAATACAAACCTGAGGCAATTGGAACTGTTGATTTGTGCCGGCTGGCATTCCGACCACCATTCGATGAGTTTTCTGGTGTGTCGCCGAAAATTGGCCACCCATATTGGCTGGTATATTTCTACAAAAAGAGAATAAATTAATCGTAAATGCGCTCGATTTCAAGGGAGAACATTTGTAGAAACATTTTTTCTTTCATCATTGGTGTTCAGTCGGTTGATGACTGGAAAAATATGGAAACTTTTATCTTACCTGTTGACAATCGTTCCATTGGCTGCGTCATTGGTATTGTTATTGTTATTATGATTAGCAGGGACTTGCATTTGATTTGGCGTTGGGTCGACTGCAATTAATTACAAACATGTAATAAAATTCAATAAAAAGTCCTTGATAATTCAATACTTGGTATTCATTTCAAGTTGATAAATTATTTTCCACGCAGATAAACATGGAAATGGTTGAAAATGAAAAAAAGCGCTTACCGTGCATCTTTTCAGGCATTGCTTGTATTTGTTGTATTTGCTGTTCGCGTGCAAGCCGTGCCTGTAATTGTTTCCATTGTCGTTCTTGCTCTTGTTGTCGAACATTTTTCTGATGAATGTCCATGCCGATCTTTTCTTGATCCTAGACGATAACAAAATAAAAAGTAGAAGAAAAAAACAGCAAAAAATGTATGTTAGTAAATGTGGTTCTGTTAATCAGGAGAAAAAAATCCAAAATGTCTGCTTGATCGAGTCGAATCGAGAGAGAAAACACCTTGTACATACAAATTCTAATAAATTCAAAATGATTGGCATTTGAACAAATAAAAAAAAATAATGGCACAAAGTCACTTAATCCATTAGCTTTTTGTTTATCGGAAAGAAAAAAAATGGTATGTTAATTGACTAAAACTAGTGTTTTACTACACAAATAAAGGCATGCAAAGTTAAGAATCGTCTGTATTTTCTTTGGGTTTTGATTATGACAATTGGATGAATTTTTTCGGGGAGAAGTTTTGGGTGGGTGGGGCGGTTTTTGGTGGTTAGTGATATTGTTCAGGATTTGTGAAACCATATAAAAATTAATCACAAATTAAATATCTCTAAATGATTTGACACATGCAAGCGAAAAATTCAAAAGCTTTGGGAGCACTCAAAAGCACTTAAATAAATACAAGAAATCCTCCGAATCGTTTAATTTTTTTCTATTTTCGTTAATTTTTTATAATTGTATCTGTTCTTTGTTTTGATTTATTTATGTTGTGACCAAAGTAGAGATGGATTGATATTCCTGTCGACGACCATCATTTCATCCGTCAATCGGTCAAAACTCGTTTTTTTTCTCCAAACTTCAATACGATCACATCGAAAGAAAAAAACACTGACAGAAATAAGTAAGTTTTTTTGTTGTTGTTTCTATTACGATTGATTAGCGAAACATAAAATTTTACGAACACACACAGCTTACAAAAATGACGAAAGAGAGAGAGAGAGAGAGAGAGAGAGAGAGAATAAAAACGTAACATTCGAAACGGCATCCTAGAGAAGAAGAAAAACAAAAATGACGCAAAAAAATCAACAGCTTGAAAACAGCCATTTAAAGTGCAAAAAAGCTCTTTTCTCGCGATGCTTCAACACGATTATGAGGCGAGTCAAAAAAAAATTGATATTAAGCTAATTCTATTAATTCGTCGATCTACGCACTGAAACAAAAAAAATTCTCTTTGAATTGATCAATCAAGAATACAATCAAAAATGAAACTAATTGCACGATCGATTGCAGCATTACAGCCCAAAAACATTGAAAGCCAAAAATGAATATCAAAAATAAACCAATTTCTGAACAAAGAAAACAAAAAACAAAACGCATCGAAAATCCAATAGTAAATTGTTAACAAAAATCATTGAACAACAAAAAAAATCTATCCCAACATTGGGTAACAAACGGAACAAATTCATTTATAGAAACAACTGAAACAGTTTTTTTTTTGGCTTTGAGTAGTACAAAAAAAATGTTACGCAAATTATTCGGGCTGAATTTGGGACACCGAATTTGTGTAACATTTCGTGTGTATGTTCAATGAGTTTGTCACCCCTCACCATTGTTAGTGCGGCGGCATTGGATGTGGACGATGGAGAAGAACAAGTGGACGAATGGGTTAGACTAGATGATTGTGACATATTAGTAAATGTGTTCCAATTTTGTGGCTCGCTTGGCTTCAGCTGCGTTGAACTGACAATGGGCGATGCAACTTCATCCATTTTCGATGTGACATTAATGATGTTGTTGATTTGCGTTTCAGGCATTTCCTCATCACCGCCACCGACGCCGCTTC
Source organism: Sitodiplosis mosellana (assembly GCF_009176505.1). Classification (NCBI taxonomy): domain Eukaryota; kingdom Metazoa; phylum Arthropoda; class Insecta; order Diptera; family Cecidomyiidae; genus Sitodiplosis; species Sitodiplosis mosellana. The sequence goes on along the minus strand of NW_022601438.1, from coordinate 3,573,475 downwards.
CACTTTCGATTTTCTTTTGACTTCCGACGCTGTTGCCGCTGCTCGAATCGATTGCCGTACTGTCAACGGTATCTTTGCTGTTCTCATGTGAACTAGTGATGATGTTACGTCGACTTTTACACAATGCCGTCGAAAAATTGCTAGTTGCAGTTGATTCGTTGGATGTCATCTCATGATCGTGCAACGATGGAAGCGTTCGCATGATTTCGACGGGTGTCAACACACGAATGTGTTGATCATAGATCGTGTTTGTGCATGATGATGGCGGTGGTGGTTGTGCTATTGCTACGGTTGGTCCGGCATTCGAGCTAATTAAATTGATCGTTGATATTGATGAACGCGATGATGTGGTCGACGAAGATGACGATTGCGACAGATTCGATTTCATGGATGAACTGTCGTATGAATGTGTGCCGAAATTGGAGTCGGGTACGCGTTTTAATATGCGAATATTTTCGCCATTTTTATCGACAACCGTAACATTTGGCGCTGGGATGCGAGCCGATAGGCCGCTACCCGTTTGCATTTTATCGGCCGAATGATAAATGTGCTTCGATATAAACGTATTATTACTACTAGACGTAATCAATCCCGCCGATTGTTGAATTTTTCGCAATTCTACGCTTAAGTTAATAGGCAATGTACTAGAATTTACAGGATTTGGTTGCAATGTGTTCGATACGATTGTGCTAGTATTGTTAGAAGTGATAACTGATTTAACCGTTGTAACCGCGGCAACGGTGACAATCGGCGTTTTCGTTTCATTTATCGTTATTTGGTCGGCTTGATTCGACTCTTGTTTGTAGCTATGTTCAATGTCAATGTGATTGGTATGAGTGTTGGAGGAATTTTGTGAGTGTGTTGTGTCATTATTGGAGGTGAGGGTTTGATTTTGATTAGTTGGAACTGTGTTAGATGCACTAAGTACATTATTTGATTCAGTTAATTCATCCAATATGCTAGTTTTTCGTTGCGGCTGTTGCTGTTAATTGAACGGAAAACAAAGGGTGTGTGTGTTAAAAAGAAACCAAATCAGTTTGTTGTTGTTGTTTCAAACAAAGTCAACGACCATCTGGGCAATGCTCTCATGTCTGAACAGTCTCCGGAGAGCATTAACCGCACAATGGTTGTGTTAGGAAAAAGGACATCTATCACCACATAGAGGCAGAGAGAAAGAAAAATACAAAGTTTTTGGTGTTGTACAGTGTACACAACATCAATGTTTGCTCGTGAAGGCCTGTGAAATTGAGCTACATTTCGGGGATAGTTAATTATGTTTCTGGTCTTAGAATGAAGCCCAAATTCACAATTAAATTCGATGGCAAATCGAAATCTCTTCACGAGCAACTGATTCGGGCGCTGAGATAACCGCTTGGAAAATGACTGGCATTATTGGCCAGTGTTTATAAAAATCCGGCTATAATTGTTTCACACTTCGATTTGATTGGCCAAAACAATTCTCGCAAACACTTGTCATGCATATTTATGCTCGAATCGACATTTCGAAGGTGTGAGAGTGGCCGGGAAGGGCGATGGGGAGGTTAAGTGGAGCGCGGTGCGCGGTGCGCGCACGTGTGATTCGTGATCATTTTGGCAAATCAAATTGGAATGCGACAATGGATGTGAACGGCTACCTGTGTTGGTTGTGTCTGCATCGTTGGCAGTTGCTGCGTTGTCGACGTAGTAACCGAAATAATCTTATTACCAGGGATTTCACTTGTGGTTATCGCAAGGATTTTATTTTGAGTGACAGGAATTTCAGATTGTTGCATTGGTTGTGGTTGTGGTGGTGGTTGTGGTTGAGGTTGCGATTGCGGCCTATTAGCATCATTGCTGCTGGGTGATGTTTGCGGGGCCTAAATTTCAGGAGACACTTAATCCGTTTAGTGGCTGAACTTTCAATTTTCATTTTTTTTTTTTTTTGGTTTTTGGTTATGATTTTAAACAATGACTTTCTTTGGCATTTTCATATCTTCATTCATCAGCAGTACTCTCTTTATTCAATTTCATTTCAACAACAAAAAAATACGCGCGAAAATTGTAGCACAAAAACAATCCGTTTGCTGCATTGGATTTGGATATTGGTGCTCTGTCAGCCCTCAAGTAAACATTGTGTGCGAGTGAGTAAAGGGACATTGAGCGTTTCTTCTACTTTTATCGCTCGAAAATATGAAAGCAGAAACACTCACACAAGTAAAGCAAAATTCAGGGTACAATCTTTAGTTTTTGTTTGAACTGTTGCTGTTTCATTTTTGTTTTTTCTTGGTTGGTAAATGGCATTTGTTCATGAAAAATGATGTGTGGGTTGGTTGTGTGTGTATGTGAATATATATGAGTAAACACAAAGCGTATGGTTAGTTACAATATATCATTATTATCATCATTGAAATTGGAATGACAGGCAAAACATATATAAATGGTGAACATAAAGGTAGTTTACAAGCGGGGCGAGCGGGCTTATGAGTGGTAAATTTCGGTGTAAATTGATAAATATAATGAAATTGTTTGGGTTTTCGTTTCTCACTGTTGGATTCGTTCATTTGGTATGTGGATATTCTCATTTGAAACTAACGGAATAAATGTGTTTCGCATTCGGTTAATCACATTACAAGGTGGAACGAAACACGCAATTCATTTGGGCTTTGTTGGAATTTAACAGATTTAGAAATGAAATTTTTTTGCTTAGTTTCAACATTCCATCATCACGCTTCTCATAAATTTCAAATCAATTTGCCTCCAAAATAGGTAAACTCGATGAAAATAGTGCAGTTAACATGAAAACGATCACTCACCTGTTGCGACTTCTTCAAGCATGACCGATTCTCACGAGCTTTCTGTAAGTATGGCGCTTTTTGTTCCGTGGACAATGCACGCCACTTTTTCAGAATTTGCTTGTATCGTTCGGTCCAATTGGGATAATCGACCTTCAGTTCGGGATGATTTGTATTTGCATACAAAACGGCTGATATGGTCGCCAAACTCTCGAGCACTGTAACATTTTGAATAAAAGTAAAAATTGGAATTTAGAACATTTTTGGGGAGAAATAAGAATCAAATTCATTTAATTCAAACAAAATCAATTCGAAGTGAAACCCTCAATCACAATTACCTTCATCTTGGCGCATACGTTCGCACGATTTTGCGTTGTGAGTTTGTGCGCCAGCACCAGCGTTTGCCATGTTATCATCGACGGCCACGCCAGCTGTCATTTGGTCCATATTGGCATTAACATTAGCATTGTTCATGCTCGCATTGACATTCAGATTCACATTCACGTTAACATTGTTGGAAGGAAGACTTTGAGCAATATGTGGTTGATTCACATTCGGTGGTCGCACCACTTGTATTGTCTGTTTTTGTTGCGTTTGATGCTCGGTTTTGATGTCAATCTGTTGAATTGGATTCTGTATTTGGTTCATTTGGATACCTTGCGTTGGTGTCATCGTCAGTGTACGTTGCTGGTCTCCTTGCATTGGGCTATGAAAATCAGGCGGAAAAAAAGACACGAAAATATCAATAAAATTCATTACGCCAAACCAATTCTTTATCAAATCTTTAAAATTCGAAACGAAAGCCAAAAATCAGCAGAAGAAATAAACGTACCCAATTTTCTGTGTAATATTATTGTCAACTGGTGACGGTTGCATTGGCTCGATTTGAGATAGCGATTGCATTGTTTGGTTTAGTTGGGGTTGATTGGTTAAGGCTCTTTGGTTTAATTGCATCTGGATTGGTGGCGGCTGCTGCAACTGAACGGATTTTTCGATTGTTGCTTGTGGCGGAATAACAGTTTGTTGTTGCGATACGGTCACCGTTTGCATGTTAATTTGTTGATTAAGCGGCTCTGGCGCCTTTTTCTGTATGGAATTAACGACCATTGTTTGTACGGCATTAGCATGGATTGGAATTTGTTGCGGCTGTTGTTTCACAACATTCGCCTGAATATTTGGTGGTAGTTTGTTGATTTGTGGCTGCATTTGAGTATTTGGAACGGTTGTTCGTTGTACTTTCTGTGCTTCGTCGGGCAAAATGGTGTTCGTATCCATTTTGAAGTCAATATTATCCAGATTCAAGTCATTCAATTCGTGTTTGCGAACGACCACCTCCGAATTGACGGCTGGTAAATTGGATACATCGGTCATTTCGGTGTCTTGTTGTGTTGGATCCGTTTTTATGCCACTCATTCGGATCGTTGCATTTGGCGGAACATTTGAGATAATTGCTTTTGCTTGATTGACAGCTGCTGTTGTTGTGGTATTTGCAAGCGTTGGCGTCGCCGTCGGCGTCGTCGCTGTTGTAGATGGGACATTCTGTTTATTCTTCTCTTCCAGCAATTTCTGCTGTTTGAGCCGTTGTGCATTGAGAATGTTAATTTCTTCGGTGGACAATTGAATGGTTTTGTCTTCGGTCACACTGCTCTTTGCCTCATCATCGCTGCTGCTCGACTCGAATTTCGTTTTTGACACGGTCATTAGACTCTTACCGAAAAAGGCCTCTTGCAGATAGCTTGGATATGTGTCGGCCAATTTTGTCTTAACCTTTTTACGATTCTGTTTCTTCTTCAGTTCGGCCGTTGTTGTTGTGAAATGCAACGAACCGTCTGGCGTATCTTCGTTTTCGTCTTTGTTTGCACCGTCTTTGCGTACCGTACGATTCCGAACAACAAAACCACCGATTCCCAATTTTTGTAGGTTTCGTTGGCGTTTCTTGCGCAATACCGCGACTCCTTGTTCATTGGAGCCAATGGTAAATCCTTCTGGCGGGCTCAAATCTTTATCCCATATCATGCCATCTTTATAGATTTCGGCCTCTTCACGCGGATCAAGCGGCTCAACCTTAATATCTTCGAACGAATTATCCAAACTTCCGCCAGCTACCACCGATTCAATTGTTGCCATTATGCCTGCATCTTGTGGAGCTGGTGGCGCTTCGATTGGCAGTGCTTTTGTTTTTCGCTTCTTTCGCACGAGTTCCATTTGCAGGGATTTTATGTGCTGCATACCGGTATCACTGAGTGACACGCCATCGACCAGATGGCAACCGTCGAGTGGCGTTGGCGGTACCGAATCGAGCGCATCTTCAATGGACTTTGGGGTTGTTGGCGTGGTAATCGCTTTGGTATTCGTATTTATCGGTGATGGTTTCTTAACTGGTATCAAATGAGGTGGAAGTGCATCTTTTGGACGGCATAATAGACATTTGTAACCCTCTTCAATACAGCGTTCGGCCTCCTCTTCGTTTCGAATTTCGTCGCAGGCTGCATGCAGCCACCGTTCACAGTATGTACATTGAATCAAAAGCTCTCCATCGTTATAGGCGTACGTACAAAAGGCACATTGACTTTGACTAGCACACGGGCCGCATTCGGTGAAACTGTTTTGCCATGTACAATTCGTTCCCGGTGTATTCGAACCGCACTTTTGGCATAGGGCGCACCATTTGCATTTCCATGTGCCATCCGGCACAATGTCAAGCGGTGGATCCATGCAATAAATGTGATATGAGATGTCACAATCGTCGCACAGAATGAGTCTTGATTCGTCATGTTTCATGCCACAGCCTTCGCAAACCGTGCAGTCCAAACATCGCCAACCACGTTGCAGTATGACTTTGGTCACTTTTACAGTTACACAATACGGGTGATAGCATTGGCCGCATTGCAGGCACGATATCAAGCAACCTTCTTGATCGGTTCCGATGGCACCGCACATCACGCAAATGTCTTGCGTCAGCACGAATTTATCTTTGGCCGAGCACAGTACCAGGCGATTCTCCACACCGGGCTCTTCGTCGGCTTTGTTATTTGCATCGGATGTTGGACGTTGCAATCCTAAACCAGGTACACCAAATACACCGCGCATTTTCGCTTTTGGTCCACGTTTTCGGCCAAATTCGGCGGTACGTTGCTTCTTTTGGAAGGAGAATTTGCCACCACCTTTGGGCCGACCCACCACACCGGGCGGACGCTTTTTTGCGATCATTTTATTGGCCGACAACGGTTTACCTTTGCCCAAACCGAAATCCGACGGATATTTGTCGGACGATTCGGAAGCTGAGATTGATGCCATCGACACATTGTCTGAGTGATCGTCACCGCCACCGCCGCACAAACTCTCCTGTGACGCCGACATACTGTCGTCCTCGACATTGTTATTTCGTCGCAATGCATTGATGCGACCATTTTGAACTAAGGTTTTACATGGTGGACACGTATATTCATACTCGGGATTTGCCTCCTTTTTCGCATGATATGTGGTTAGACTTGCTTCTGCATCGCAATCACTATGAACAAATTTATTGCACAGACTGCATTTGACCATCTCTCGATAAGCAGCCGCTCGATAAGCTCTTTGACAAATTGGACATGAGAATCCTTTGTTTCTTTGCTGATAGCATGAGTCGCACACGGTGTAGTGCGCATGCCATCGAGATGAAGTTCCAGCGCCTGGCGTTCGTGATCCGCAGTCGGAACACACTCTACAGCACTGAAGATTGCACAGGGGATAGACACACACACACAGAGAGAGAGAGAGAGAGAGGGGAGAGAGACAAAGCAAATGACAATGATTATGTTTTAGTCGATGATATCAACGATTTATTGCTGTTGGCAGCAATCAAACGAAATGACTCCATTCGGAATGGGAAACGAAAAGAAAAATGCAGCAGTCATAAAGTGTGTATATATTGTACTTACTCGGCACTTCCATCCGTATTTTGGTATTGAAGTCATAACTGGTCGTAAACAATTAGCGTGATACATTTTATCACATTGTTCACAACACAGCGAACGTCCATCGGCTTGTTTAGCATCAGGTACACGACATATTTGACATCTACGGCACGACTTGCATTGCCAGCCAGCCCGAACGCCCGGCAACTGTGCAACACCAATGCACGGCCCATGATAATGATCGCCACATAACGAGCATATCATTAAATTCGACACATCGCCCAAACCACTGCACACACGACAATTTATATCCTCTATATCATTATATACTAATGGCACTTGACCTAAATGTTCTTTACAAAATGCCGTGAAATTTTGTATGATTTGAAAGCCACCCGATGCGGCCACGCACGGCAAGTGAAAATATTTCGGGCATGACATCTTACACGCCATATGCGCACCGTATCGATTACAAAATGAACACTTGCGTGTCAAACTCTGTGACACCACCTCGTCAACATTTTCGAAAACGCCGGTCGTAAGATCTTTGGTGATTCCCATTGACCATAAAGCACATGTGCGATGAATGTAGAAGTAGCCACCATCAATTAAGCTCGAAAATTCAACAATCTCCGGATAACCGATTTTCTCTAGTTCGTCAACATATTCCGTTGTTAGCACGGGATTTCTAGCGAATCAAATACAAACATTGCATTGAAATGAATGAGATTGATGGAATTTTAGAGTGTGTTTGCATTGCATTTGTTCGACCGGTGCGATACTCACTTGCATTTATTAAGACCCTTCTGACGCCGATTACTTAGTTGTGTTTGAGCATTTAACGCGCTGCGTGGATTTTTCTCTTCTTCTTGATTCATTTGTGACGAATCCAGAATTGGTGTTGATGGTGTTGTTGATTTTGGTTCACATTCCGTTACTTCGATTCGTAACATTTCGCCTTGTCCCATTTGACTACGTTCGCCTAAACAGCATAATGCACACACTTTACCCGGCCACTTTTCTGGAAAATACGGCAATTCTTCTGGCGGTTGCATCACTTTCTCTCCACTGCTAACATTATTCGTGGTTGTCGACGTGCTTACAGCAACGACTGAAGCTGAAACAAATGTGAAAAACGTGGAAAAATCAGATGTGTCTTGGCAGATTGTTTATGAAAAAATGAACATGATCATCCGTTTTGGTGACCATCAACTCACCAGCTGGTCGTTGCTGCATGTCTTTTTGCAGATCATAAACCGACTGATCTGTTTCCATTGCAACACTTGTCGTCGACGTTAAACTATTACTACCGTCATCGTTGAGAGGTGACAGTAACATTACATTAGACATAAAACTATTATTTTCCTGAGTCGTTACTGATGCTGTAGTTGCGTTTGTATTCGCTAAATTCGGAAAATCAAACATGAAATGTTAGTGGTGTCTATTTTGAAAAATTGTGCCGGATAATACTGGAAATGATTGAAGCAAAGGGGAATAGTTACCTGTTGCTTTCGATCCTCCAGCTGTGTGATTACGTCGCATGGGTTTAGGTACACGGCCGCTGATTTCATCGCATGCACGTTTTACGATACGATTGTTGGCGCCACCACCTCTTCGTGGTGCTTTCGCTGTTGTTACATGCAATGGGAAATCTTTTCGCGGCCTGCCTGGTCCCCTTTTATGTGGCCTCCCTCCGTTCTGCAAGTAAAAATGTGCCACAAATTAGCAAAAAAGAGAGAATGTTTTCAGTTGAAAATTGAAAAAAAAAATAAATAAAATGATTTCAACTCACTGTTGTTGGTTTTATCGTAATTAATTGACCGTTACTGTTTGAATTATCGCCTGTGTTGTGACTGTGAATGCCACTGGAATAAAAAATGTTTTGCGGATTTGGTGAAATTGACGATTCTTCACCTAAGAATGGGGACGATGACTCTGTTCCTGTTGGTACCAGCGCAGAGAAAAAAAAACCAATCATTTACTTCAAAATGTACATGCAAATTTATTTCATAGTATGATGAAAACGGTGAATTATTTTTCTATTGGTTTTATGGTGTGAGTGTGCGTCTTGTGTCATTTGTTGTATCGTACAAATCACAAACATACACGTACAAGCGCCAAAGCAGTTGCATTCAAATAAATTTTTAAAGCAATTTTTTACTTCATGCTCAAATCAAAATTTGCATCATACTTAATGTCACAAAAAAATCTAACTAAAGCGATGCAGTTGACATAACGCAGCCCATTCCAACGGGTAAAAAGTGCCCAATTTTGACTTCGTCGTGTTCCGAAGAAGAAGCAAAATAAATGAATTTCGAAGCCTTCACTTTCGAACCAATTACTTTCTGATCGGGAATGCACTGTGTTAACTAATCGCATCAAAATTGAATTCACGCATCGCAAAAAGGAAAACACAAACATTAAAATGATTGATACCAGTGACGAAATTGAAATGAAAGAAAAAATAAATTAAATTAAATTATTACACTAAAACTCATTGAAATTAACTAAAAAAAATCAATATACACGGTTTGTTAACCATGTTTGTCTAGAAAAAAAGTGTTCACTACACACAGAAAGTATAAGAGCGAATATTAGAATTATTCTCTAGTCCATTTTGATTACTTGAAATGTCATTGTCGCATTGCTTGACATACGCTTAAATGTCAACACAAAAAAATGAGTTTGTCAATTTTAGTAAATTGAGCTAGCTGTCAACGAAATGGTAAGACTGGTTATTTTGTATTTTGTTTCTGTTGCCGTTGGAAAACACAAAAAAGAGTCGCACCAAAAATTGTGTGTGTTTTATTTTTCTTCGTTGATTTAGTTTGATGAGTAAAAGGAAATAGCGAAAAATTCAGGACCTCCGGACGTGTATTATGTGTATCGAAGGTGAACTGAAATCTGACGGGCGACACATGCAATTGATTTGGTTAAATAGTAAATGCATTTTAAATTGAACCTATTAACCCCTTACGATGAAGGGTCACTATTTCCCATCGAAGTTTCTTTTAATGTTTTTTTTTTCTGTTTCAAATGTGGTAATGAGAATGAAACTGTGATTGATTATGCAGTTAGGCTGTTTTTTTTTTATTTCGAACACTATTAACGCACTTTTTCATTTAAAATGTAATATTTGAAAAAAAAGGAACACGTAAATTCATCACTGTGCGTATGATGTGTGGTTGGCTTTAAAATCTAAGTCTTACGTGAAATCGGATGATTTGGCGTTGAACTGTTTAAAAAATCAAATTCGTTATCTCCGTCATCGGATCCATCGTCATAGTCATCGTCGATTGTAACTTCTTGAATATCCATATTTAATTTGATTGGTTCTTTATCTCTGTTACTGTTAAACTATTTGATTCAAGATCGTATTTTTTGTTTGTTTGTTTCGCGTGTGTAAAAAAAGAAAGAATTGCGTTGGTGCGCACCCTTGCAACACTTGCAATTTTCTTGTTTTGTTTTGGGATTCTAATCGAAATTTAATTTGGCCATTTTCAATTGATTTTTGCTGTTCGGAATGAAAAAGATCAACAATATGAATTTAAGATGGTAGCGGCTAAATTGTGTTGTGAAAGTGGTCACATTGATCAAATGATTGTTATATCAGAGTGCGCGATTTTTTTTTTTTTCAATTTCTGTTGGTTACTTCACAATTCGGCAATGGACGAAAGAATCAAATTTCTTTTGCTTGGACAATGCGTTTGGCGCCCAATCAGGCTTATCCAACGAATACACACATGATGGTTATTTGCTCTTTATTTTTTTGCATCAACATTGCACCAAAATTAATCGAAGGAACTAAATGAATTAAAAGGATGATTTCCAATTTTAAAACAAACATAATTGTTCATTCACCGGGACAAAACTTATTTGATCAATTTTGAGAGAAAAAGAAACAGAACAGAAACATACAGCATTACATTTACCACACAAAAACAAGTACAAACACGAGCACACACAGTTCTAAATGTCTAAATCTACGGGTATATTTTGGTTCCATTCACAAGAAATTAAAACGAACTATTCAACAAATTGTTATGGTTGTGTTAAAAGATCAAGACAATATATATCTAAGGTGGCGCACAAAAACGAATCAAATGGAAAATAAAACGGGAATATCAAAGCAGATATCAACAATGGGATAACAGTTTGCCTAATTTTTTGGTTCTCTGTTATGTTGAGGATTATCCTCTGCAACAGATTAACTACAATTATTGTGTTTTTTGTTTGGTATGTGTGTGTGTGATTCACAATTATCAAATGGTTGACACACGGATTTCACACGTTAAAACAAAACCCAAAAACGAAAATAATTTGCAATAAACAGAAAATAAAATTTTTGTTCGATTGAAATAAAATGTTGGTGAACATTTACAGACAAATACATTCAAATGAAACGAACAAAAACAAGGCATTGGAAGAAAAATTGCGAACTGTACCGATGAATATGAGAGTGAGTTGAGGTTCATGTGTTTTATTCAAGAAAGAAATGTGTTAAACTGCACGGCGGCCGCTACAAAAACAGTCATAGTCGAAAAAGTAACAACAATCGTAATACGTGATGCTAATCTCCTTTTTGCTCTTGTAATGATACACTTTTTTGGCTTTTCGATCTAACTTTTTGTTTTGTGTTGCAGAAATTTTGTTGTCACACCGACTTTCTGTATAGTAATAGACGAAAAAAAATGATATTGTCTTAATAACGACAACAATAACAACAACAACAACAATAAATTCACTATGCAATTTGTTTTACTGATCGGTAAGGAACACACACGCCGAATTTCCCTAGCCTACACAATGTCGACAACGAGGAAAAAGAATAACAACAGAACGTTTGAAATAATTTTCCCTTGATTTTGATTTCAGTACAGGGCTTCATTCTATTTTTTTATCGCTTTCAATTGGTGTTTTCGTTTTTTTTTTCTGTAATTCCACCGTGTCATTCATTTAAACCACACATTACGCACATTTTGAATACATGCATTGCATCGACATTTCACTGAACTGTTTCTAGTTTGGAACGACATAAAAGCGAAACAAAAAAAAAATAACATTATGGAAACGAAAATCAGTGGTTTCACGATTTTAAAACGATATTTAGAACAACTGTATGGTTTCACATGAATTCACATTTTTCGACTGTTGGTCTTTTTTCTCTTGCTTTTCCGTTCTTTATTTCGGTTTTCTCTCTCAATTTGTTTCGTTGTTCTCGTTTCAAACCAGAAAAAAATTCAACAATTTGCTGCTTACATTTTATGGATTGAAAATGAACAATTAACAACAGAAAAATGAAGAAAAACCATTTTATGGACAAAATTTGTTGAACTAGGCTGGTTCAATTTTGGATTTTTTTTTTGGTGAGAAAATGCTGACTTCGTTTTGGATTTGGTTGCGCGTTTTCACTTTATATGCCGATAGATATCGACGATCGGACTATGGTATCGACAATAAACAATTTTTATGTAAATATTTGACAGGAATTAATGCATGAAATAAGTTGCATTTTGAACATTTTCCTGTCGTTCGTTTGAGTGAGGATTCGTCTTTTTATTTTATTTTATTTTATATATATATTTCTTCGTATTTTTTTTATTGTGTGTAATTTCGTCAACGACACACAGTGTGTGCACTGTGTGGTGAATAGTGTATGTTTCTTTGTATGTGTGTTTTTGTATAAAATTGTTTTTGTGTATCTCTCGCTCGCGACTCGAATTTTTTTTTTAATTATTATTGTTATTATTTTTATTCTTATTACTATTATTACGATTTTGTTCCCGTCATTTTCTTTGGATTCGAGAATTACAGCGAGATTTAAAATTTTCTACGTATGACATTTGTGAAATTGTTGCGATGCATTTTCCTAGTTATTAGCACACAATTCATTTTTCGTTGTCTCAAACATATCGCTCATTTCATTTCGCCTCGAACACGGCGACCATACACACAGATCAGTATTAAATTTTTCTTTTGTATGTACTCGAATCCATTATTTTTGATTCACGGCGGCCATTGTTGAATTCTGTGATAAAAAAAAAACCTCTTTTTCTGTTAGGTTTGCTCTCGCTCACACACATTCACACGCACACACTGACACATGCACACATACACGTACATTCTCTGCGCTCTATGTGCTGCTTGCTTGATGTTGCTGTTTTTCCAAATATATTATTCTCGTTCTGTAAATCCCGAAAAATTGTCCCTCGGTTTTCTTCAAATGCACTACATTACCAATACCGTTTTTTCGGTTGGTAAATCGACCAAATCAAAATCACCAATCGCACATTTCATTCACACTTTATTTGCTTGTAATTCTTTTTTTTCGTTTTTTAATTTCCATTGCTACTATGTGTGTATATCGTTTATTCAAAGAAATCTTTTTCTTCTTTCGTATCGCAAACAAATCGATTGTGTGTATTCCTTGTAATTTTTTTTTCCTTCTTTCGTTCGCTGTTACAATTCGTTTTTTTCTTCTTTCTTTTGTTTGATTTTTTTAGAATGAGAACGGCAAATTTATTTACTATTTCACTTTGAAATTATTCGCTAGGGTAAAAAAAGTTATCACTTTTAATACTTAAATACAAAAAAAAAATAATAAAGTTTTCTTTCTAATTTGTTAAAAAAAGAAGAGAGAAAAAAACTAACAAATATACATGTTTCAATAGTCGACTAACACACTTTCGCATTTCGTACGAACATGGATGTTGTCGTTCTATGCATTTTTAGTACACAACGAGTATTGTATATGGCGTTCGCACACCACCAACACCAACACATGCGGAAGCAGACATACAAACATCATCATCATCTATTCGCAGCACCACCAGTTTCAATACATGCACACGCGCACGCACGCAGGCACACATACACAAACGTAGTGACACAGCAATGGCACACCATTCCATCAAAACTCAACCGGTCCGATTCGATGGCTGCGTTCAATGGCCCATTCGGATCAGATTCTTTTTCCCTGTACTATATATTCACAGCCAATCGACACGCTCATGGCTGTGTGTATGCGTTTGGCTTTTCGGTTTGCGTTTTCTTTCCCTGTAATTCGATGGATCTTTTTCATTGGCCAGCCCAAATCTGCTTCCATATTGAATTGAACATGACAATTTGATCCAATTCAAGCTCGATCCTTCAAAGTCTAATTCTAAAATCTATCCAAAACTTCCCTCCATACTATTGGATGAGGCATGCAATTTATGTTTGAAATGATGAAATTTGTTAATTAAACGAGATTGTCAAAAATTCTGATTTTTTGCCGGTAAAAGATTGAATCAATTTCAATTCGAATTATTTTAAATATTGTCGTTCATGGAGCGACGGTCAAAACCGCAAACACTTTTAAGAGATTTTTGTGATCAAAAAATAAAATTAAAAGAAACAAAAGAAAGAAAAAGAGAAAATAAAAACATAATCCATTACCATTGGTTGTAACATGGGGCAATCCGTTGATTATATATACAAATATAATTAACGTAAATGTGCGGTTCGTTTTGGTTCTAAAAACGAAGTCGAAATGTCTTTTGAATCTGGAAAAAAGCACAAATTAATTGGCGCGCCAACAGGTTTATGCGAATAGTACACTATCGAATACATGTGAACGAATCGAAATCAACACATGCCAAACTGTGTGCACAGGCAGACACGAAACTGCACACGAATATTTATTTCGTACGTTTTTTTCTCTTCTCTTCCTTCAACCAAATGTCAGAATCACACTCGCATTCTCCCAATTCATTATTTCGGCAATGTTTTCTATATCTATAATACTGCCCGTGTATCTCCGGTGTTGGTTTTCGTGTTGTAGATTCGATTGGTTGGTGCAAACGCGCGCGCGAGACACACACACACGCGCATACGGTGTACTGGTTGCACGGTTTGCGTAAGTATGTGTATGGTCCCGAAGAAGCGCTCCCATACAAATGCACCACAACAATGACAATTCGTTGACATATACCACGATGGAGTGGTCGTCACATGCATTTTCTTGTAAACAATTACACAGCAGAATATTCAATGCGGAAAAAGGCCGCATTGAACGCAACCATCCAAGCTACACCGACACACTGTTTTGTTCTAAATCTGAACATGAAATTAGAACAAAACCCAATATACACGATCGCTTGATTCGGTGCAGTTTTAATTGACTAATTACTTGGGGGGTTTGGCTCAATATATTGACAGCGATTAAAATTTAAATGAAAAAAAAATTGAGAATTTCCAAGATTATAAAAAAATCCGAATTTATTAGCGGAAAATGAGTTGAACGGTAGCAGGTTTCAATCTCATTCAAGCATTTTGAATGGTTTGCAATTCATGATTTTCGTTTACATTGGAAAGAGCAAAATGATTTCAGGAATTATGAGAAAAGAAAATTCGACAATTCAAATGCAAAGAGCATGATTGAATAGAAGGTGTTATTCAGCGGGAGGGAAAAACAATCGAAATTTAAAACGGCAAACAATTCTAATCCTCATAATGATTGTTGCTGTTCACGGTTGTTGCCGACAACAACGACGACGACGATTTTGTGCACCAACATCGTATGTGGTGTCGGTTCAGTAGTGGCCCGAACTGGTCCCGAACACGACTTTGACGTTTGCATCGTTACGCGTTTTCATGTCGATTTGTCTCTCTTTCTCTCGTTCTCGCGTGCGCTCCCTTTCTCCCTGCTTCTCTTACTCTCTACTTGTGTATATGTCATCGATATTGCCGCAAATCGCACTCAACTTTCGATATTCCGTGTAGCTGCCACATGTTTATCACTGAAACAAGAGCTGAAACAATTTTAAAGTTTTAAATTCTGTTTGTGTTACATTCTAAGGTAAAAATTAAATCATAGCGCATTTATGAGGTGCTTTTAGAAATTGCACTTGTGCGAAACGTGTCTGAAAATTGGTCACAATGGTTCGGTTCGGTTTGGAATTTCGTTACGGTTAGTGCAAATTCATTAAACCAAAGTTCATAACCTATATCTCAATCACATCACTCTCTATTTTTTGTGTGTTGAATGAATTTTATTTGTGAACTATCAACCGATACCGATTGACGTTTCCGATGCATTTTCGCGTAGCAAATCATTTGCACCATCTGCCGAACAAATTAATGCGACTGAGAACTAATTGAATTTTATTTATTGAATCCATTTCCATATGCATTTGATCCATTTTCCAGAGCCGAGGCAAAACAAACGTATACAAAATGGTTGTACTGAGTTGTAGATTTTACAAAGAAAAATACCCAGAGGTGAGTGTCGTCCCTTGTCGGCTTTTCTTTCGAAGGGAAGCATACGAATCTCATTCAATGATTGAACAAATTAGGCAACAATTCAAACGATTGTGAAATCAATGAGCCGGTGAATGTGTTTTTTTTCTCTCTCTCTCTTTTCGTGACAGGTTGACGATGTGGTCATGGTCAACGTGCGTGCAATCGCCGAAATGGGCGCATACGTTTATCTGTTGGAATACAATAATATCGAAGGTATGATCCTGTTATCGGAATTGTCAAGACGTCGTATCCGTTCGATAAACAAATTGATTCGTGTGGGCAAAACAGAACCGGTAGTCGTTATTCGTGTTGACAAGGAAAAGGGTAAGCATTCATCATGCAAGCAAGAATTCGATCGAAATTTTGAATAGAAATCAATTCAATTTCAAACAGAAATCGATTGATTTTTCGATCAAAAGCCCAATCGCATCAAATTCTAATGGCCACTCTCTCTCTCTCTCTCTCTCTCTCTCTCTCTCTCTCTCTCTCTCT